>NC_066567.1:9438116-9450616 GCF_024679095.1 Eriocheir sinensis
GAGGGGGGAGAGAGGAAGAGAGGGGAGGAGAGAAAGAGAGGGGGTGAGGAGAGGAAAAGAGGGGGGGAGGAGAGAAAGAGAGGGGGGGAGGAGAGGAAGAGAGAGGGGAGGAGAGAAAGAGAGGGGGGGAGGAGAGGAAGAGAGGGGGGGAGGAGAGAAAGAGAGGGGGGGAGGAGAGGAAGAGAGGGGGGGAGGAGAGGAAGAGAGGGGGAGGAGAGGAAGAGAGGGGGGAGGGGAGGAGAGGAAGAGAGGGGGGGAGAGGAAGAGGGGGGAAGAGAGAGGGGAGGAGAGGAAGAGAGAGGGGAGGAGAGAAAGAGAGGGGGGGAGGAGAGGAAGAGAGGGGGGGAGGAGAGAAAGAGAGGGGGGGAGGAGAGGAAGAGAGTGGGGGAGGAGAGGAAGAGAGGGGGGGAGGAGAGGAAGAGAGGGGGGGAGGAAAGGAAGAGAGGGGGGGAGGAGAGGAAAAGAGTGGGGGAGGAGAGAAAGAGAGGGAAAGGGATGTTGCAGTGCTCTTGAACAACACACACACACACACACACACACACCGATTATTCTTTACATGCTCACTTTTCACTTTTACACACGCCATTGGACTTCTATCGCCTACTTTCCTATCTATCTCCCTCTCCCCCTCCCCCTCTCTCTCTCTCTCTCTCTCTCTCTCTCTCTCTCAACAACAGAACAACAACAGCACTTCAACAGAGGCGAGGAAGTCACCAGAAAGCAACACAAGTCTCTGCAACACATACACACGCATCGTTGACTTTGCTAAACTGAATCAATGCAAGGAGAGGTTTGGGAGGAAAAGGAAGAACAGCGATGATAATAATTAGGGTAGCAGTAGTAATAGTAGTAGTAGTAGTAGTAGTAGTAGTAGTAGTAGTAGTAATAGTAGTAGTAGTGGTAGTGTTTGGTCTAACAAATAAATGTATATACTAGCAATGTTTATACTAGCAAACGTTTAAGCTAGCAAATGTTTAAGCTTGCAAATGTTTAAACTAGCAAATGTTCGAATTAGCAAACTTTTAGACTAGCAAATGTTTAAGCTAGCAAACGTTTATACTAGCAAACGTTTATACTAGCAAACGTTTAAGCTTGCAAATGTTTAAACTAGCAAATGTTCGAATTAGCAAACTTTTAGACTAGCAAATGTTTAAGCTAGCAAATGTTTAAGCTAGCAAACGTTTATACTAGCAAACGTTTATACTAGCAAACGCTTAAACTAGCAAACGTTTAGACTATCAAATGCACCAATAGGCTTCGGAGTCAGCGTGAACGTTTAAGCATAATGTCCCTCTTCTTGTTCCCAGTGAATGCATATAACAGCTGATGGCCGCTAATAAAATGGTATTACCGAAACCCGCGGACAAGAGAACAGATTTATGTGCTGTAGAAGCGGAGAGTAAACGTAGTGTGTGCATGTAGTGTGTGGACGGGACAGAGAACAGAATTTATGTAGCGACAATGTGGGGACAAAAAAACTTTATTTATGTGGTGGAGGAAAGGACGAAAAAAGCGATATTTGTGTAGGAGAGAAGAGAGAAAAGCCTGTGTTTGTAGAGGGAGCTTTGGGCGTGTGATGGAGGAGATTATGGTTTAAAGAAGTATCATTTTAATATTAAACTCCAAGGACTAGGAGACTGTAGGAAAGAGTGTAATGCAAGCTGAAAAGGAGGATGAATATTTTTTTTTACGGTAGAGAAAGCAGTTCAAGGGCCATAAAAAGGAAACAATAATGAAAAAAAGCCCGCTACAATAATGAAAAAAAGCCCGCTAACTTTACGGAAGAGGAAGCAGTTCAAGGCCAAAAAAATAACAGAAAAAGAGACCGCTAGGAATAAAACAGCAAGAAAAAAAGCCCGCTGGGAAAAGAAACAGCTATAAAAAAAGCCCGCTAGGAAAAAAATTACTAGAAAGAAAACCCGATAGGAAATACCAATAAAAGTAACTACAAATAATTAATAAATGCAAAACGACACTGTCAATTAAACAAAAAAAGCGGGCATTGAGACATGGAGCGACACTGTAGGAAGGGAATTGTAGAAATGGAAGCAAAAACAGACGTAACATCGCAATTAAACAAAGGAAAGCGATGATTAAGACATGGAGCGACACTGTAGGAAGAGGATTGTAGAAATGGAGGCAAAAACAGACGTAACATCGCAATTAAACAAAAGAAAGCGATGATTAAGACATGGAGCGACACTGTAGGAAGGGGATTGTAGAAATGGAAGCAAAAACAGACGTAACATCGCAATTAAACAAAGGAAAGCGATGATTAAGACATGGAGCGACACTGTAGGAAGGGGACTGTAGAAATGGAAGCAAAAACAGACGTAACATCGCAATTAAACAAAAGAAAGCGATGATTAAGACATGGAGCGACGCTGTAGGAAGGGGATTGTAGAAATGGAGGCAAAAACAGACGTAACATCGCAATTAAACAAAAGAAAGCGATGATTAAGACATGGAGCGACACTGTAGGAAGGGGACTGTAGAAATGGAAGCAAAAACAGACGTAACATCGCAATTAAACAAAAGAAAGCGATGATTAAGACATGGAGCGACACTGTAGGAAGGGGACTGTAGAAATGGAAGCAAAAACAGACGTAACATCGCAATTAAACAAAAGAAAGCGATGATTAAGACATGGAGCGACGCTGTAGGAAGGGGACTGTAGAAAAACATCGCAATTACACAAAAGAAAGCGATGATTAAGACATGGAGCGACACTGTAGGAAGGGGACTGTAGAAATGGAGGCAAAAACAGACGTAACATCGCAATTAAACAAAACAAAGCGATGATTAAGACATGGAGCGACACTGTAGGAAGGGGATTGTAGAAATGGAGGCAAAAACAGACGTAACATCGCAATTATACAAAAGAAAGCGATGATTAAGACGTAACATCGCAATTAAACAAAAGAAAGCGATGATTAAGACATGGAGCGACGCTGTAGGAAGGGGATTGTAGAAATGGAAATTGAAACAGTCGTAACATTTCAACAGGAAGGAATTTCACAACACTAATATATTCAGAAAAAAAGGAAAGGGATTATTCTCTCTGTCTCTCCCTTCATCTGTCTCTCTCTCTATCTATCTATCTATCTATCTATCTATCTATCTTTATTATACGAAAGGAAGAGATCAAAGGCAAATAAAAGAAACAAATGGGAAAAAACGGATCTATATATTTGTCTTTCAGTCTATCTATCTATCTATCTATCTATCTATCCATCTTCATCTATCTTTTCTTACACATGAGGAAGTGAACGGTGAAACAAACAACAACAAAAACAACAACAATGAGAGGAAGAGGCAAGAATCTACCTTTCTATCTATCTATCTACCTATCTATCTATCCATCCCTATCTATTTATCTATCTTTTCTTACACCTGAGGATGCAAAAATGGTGAAACAAACAACAACAAAAACAACAACAATGAGAGGAAGAGGCAAGAATCTACCTTTCTATCTATCTATCTATCTATCCACCCCTATCTATCTATCTATCTATCTATCTATCTTTTCTTACACCTCAGGAAGCAATAATGGTGAAACAAACAACAACAAAAACAACAACAATGAGAGGAAGAGGCAAGAATCTACCTTTCTATCCATCTATCTATCTATCTATCCATCTATCCATCCATTTATCACTGAACTCAAGTCTTTCTTCTCGTACCCTAAAAAAACACAGTTCGTCCTGCACCTCCCGAACAAGTCACGTACGTGGTGGGCGTTGACAGTGAGTGACTTCCTAATGAATAAAATTAAAATGAAGACGAATGGGATGGGATAGTTGTGTTGGGACGAAGGGCGAAGAGAGAGAGAGAGAGAGAGAGAGAGAGAGAGAGAGAGAGAGAGAGAGAGAGAGAGAGAGAGAGAGAGAGAGAGAGAGAGAGAGAGAGAGAGAGAGAGAGAGAGAGAGAGAGAGAGAGAGAGAGAGAGAGAGAGAGAGAGAGAGAGAGAGAGAGAGAGAGAGAAAAGAAAGAAACAACAACGAAAAAAAAAAACATTAGCACTCACAAAACAAACGCTAATGAAGAAAATAAAATAGATACAAAACGTCACAATCAGATGAAAACAAACAGAAGAGACGAGATACGGAGAACAGGAAAAGGGAAGGACATAGAGATTAGTATTAGTAAGATGCTGAAATTAGAAAGTTAGTGAGATAAGGAAGATGCAAGAGGGTGATGCTGAGATTTGAGAGATATTGAGGATGGAGGGGAAGAGAGGAGGAAGAAGAGGGGAGATAAAGAAAGGGAGAAATACGGGGATAGAGAAGAGGGGAAGGAGAAAAGGAGTAAGAAGGAGTAAGAAGGAAGAGAGGAGAAGGAAGGAGTTAAGAAAAAGAAGAAGCAAGGGAAGAGAGAGCAGAAGAAGGGGTTTAAGAAGGGGGAGAGAGGAGGAAGAGGGGAGAAGAAGAGGAGGGGTAGAAGCGGAGATGAAGAAGGGAAGATGAAACATAGGCATTCACAAATAGAAACAATAGACAACAATGAAAAAAATAATGTCGCTTAAATACCTAAACGAAAACAAATGACGAAAGAGAAAACGAAAAAGAAGAAATCACGAAAAAAAATACTTAAACATTTACAATTAGACAAAAAATAGATAATAATGAATAAAAGAGGGGAAATGAAAGAGAGAAGTTAAAGAAGGGAATAAGTTAAGGGAAGAGGAAGGGAGGGAGAGAGAAAAAGAGTTAAGGGATGGGGGAGGGGGGGGGGTGAGGGCGGCTTGAGAGGGTACGAAGTGATTAGAGAAGAAATGAAGCTTAATTGAGCAAAATATATTAGTGAAGTGATGATAGGAAGGACTTAGTAATGCATCCTAATCCCTACCTCCTTCCTCCTCTCCTTCATTATCCTCCTTCCTCCTACTCCTCTTTCCTTCGCTTATTCCACCTCTTAACTGAGTTCTTCCTTTAATTCTCCTCCTCCACCCCCTCCTCCTTCTCCTCTTTCATTCTCATTATCTTAATTCTTTCACTTCCTTCATTCTCTTCCTTCTTTCCTTCATTCCATCTTTCACAATTTTTTTTTACTTTCCTTCCCATTTTCCTTCATTATTTTGCTTTCTCTCTTCATTTCTTCCACTCTAAATCTCAGTTCTCTCTCTCTCATAACTTCATCAGCTATAATTTCCTGCGTCTCAGTTTTTTCCTCTTTCCTCCTTTCCTCCTCCAATTCCTTTCCTCCTTCCCTCCCTTCTCTCCATTCCTCCCTCCCTCCTCCACTTGCCTCCATTCCTCACCACATGTCATCTCCACTGTTTCTCTCCATTCCCTCCGATTTTTTTCCTCTCTTTCCTCCGTACCTCCTGACCCCAACCTCCTATTCCTCTTCCTCTTCCTCCTCTTTCGTCTCTTCTTCTTCTTCTTCTTCTTCTTCTTCTTCTTCTTCTTCTTCCTCCTCCTCCTCTTGCAACATTCCCTCGGGCTTTTATCAATTCCCTTCTCTCTTTCCTCTATCTTCCTTACCTCCTCCTCCTCCTCCTCCTCCTCCTCCTCCTCCTTCTACGCTTTCTTTACCTTTCCTTCTCCTTATTTCCAACCTCTCAGTTCCTTACGACCTCCTCCTCCTCCTCCTCCTCCTCCTCCTCTTCCAAAGCTATGTCCCAGTTTCTTTTCACCCTGGGGAGGACACACGCAGAGGAGGAGGAGGAGGAGGAGGAGGAGGAGGAGGAGGAGGAGGAGGAGGAAGGATATTGGCTTATTATGTGAGGGGGATATAGGACGTGTGTGTGTGTGTGTGTGTGTGTGTGTGTGTGTACGCCCTTAAATGGGTATCATACATAACAATAACGAAAATAACAGTAATGGAAGGGAAAGATTAAACAGCAGTGTAATAATAATAATAATAATAATAATAATAATAATAATAATAATAATAATAATAATAATAATAATAATAATAATAATAATAATAATAATATCACCACCACCACCACCACCACCACCACCACCACCACCACCACCAACAACAACAACAACAACAACACACACACACACACACACACACACACACACACACACACACACACACACACACACACACACACACACACACACACACACACACACACACACACACACACACACACACACACACACACACACACACGCACATATTTTTTTGTTTACGGGAAAGTGTTTTGTGATGCGCTCAAAAATGTGTTCGCCGGCGTCACCAATAAATCCTTTTCGACTGTTAATTTTCCTCCACGTCAAAACTACTTAGTCTGAGGCCCGGGGAGACGCGAACAACAGAAGCAGGACGTGAAGGGGAGAAGCGAAGGAAGGAAGAAGAAAAATAAGTTAAAAATAAAATAATGAAAGAAGAAAAAGATAAAAGGAAAGAGAGAAGGAAAGCGGGAGAAAAGGAAGAAAGAAAAATAAGTTAAAATAAAATAATGAAAGAAGAAAAAGATAAAAGGAAAGAGAGAAAGAGAGAAGGAAAGCGGAAGAAAAGGAAGAAAGAAAACAAGAAAGTAGACTGAGATATCCAAACGAAGAAAAGAATAAGAAAACAAATGATGAAAGATGAGAAAATAAATGAAAAGAGAAAAAGAAGAAAATAAAGACTGAAAAAAAACATCAATGGTCCAGAAGAAAGGAAATCCTGCAAAGAAACTAATAAAAGAAGAAAGGAAAAGAAGGGAAAGGAGAAAAAGGAATAGATGGAGATAAAAGAGAAAATAGTTAGCTAGAAAAAGATCGTAAAAAGTACGTACAGAAAAAATTAAATCGCTCAAACAAGAATTACACAAGACTGACGAAGACTGACGCAGACTGACGCAGACCATGACACAGACTGACACCGACCACTAAGACCATGACGCAGACTGACACAGACCACTAAGAGCATGACGCACACTGACGCAGACTGACGCAGACCACTAAGAGCATGACGCAGACTGACGCAGACCACTAAGAGCATGATGTAGATTGACGCAGACCATGACACAGACTGACGCCAACCACTAAGAGCATGACGCAGACTGACGCCAACCACTAAGAGCATGATGTAGATTGACGCAGACCATGACACAGACTGACGCCAACCACTAAGAGCATGACGCAGACTGACGCAGACCACTAAGAGCATGACGCAGACTGACGCAGACCACTAAGAGCATGATGTAGACTGACGCAGACCACTAAGAGCATGACGCAGACTGACGCAGACCACTAAGAGCATGATGTAGATTGACGCAGACCATGACACAGACTGACGCCAACCACTAAGAGCATGACGCAGACTGACGCCAACCACTAAGAGCATGACGCAGACTGACGCAGACCACTAAGAGCATGATGTAGACTGACGCAGACCACTAAGAGCATGACGCAGACTGACGCAGACCACTAAGAGCATGATGTAGACTGACGCAGACCATGACGCAGACTGACGCCAACCACTAAGACCATGACGCAGACTGACGCAGACCACTAAGACCATGACGCAGACTGACGCAGACCACTAAGAGCATGACGCAGACTGATGCAGACCCTTGACGTAGAGTAGATAGACGCCGACCAGTGAGAGCATGACGAAGACCATGACGCAGACCATGACGCAGACTGACGCCGACCGCTGAGACAGTGACGCAGACTGATGTTCACGCGCCGTCCAATCACCGCGGCCACAAAAATTAATAACGTGGAACAATACAGCGAGAGACAAAAGGAGAAAAACGACCCCCTCCCCGTTTTCTATAAATTCCAATCGTCCCTCCTTTCGCCTCATCCTTCGCTTTTTCTCTTTTCCTCCTCTTCCTCCTCCTCCTCCTCTCCCTTCCCATGTGCATTCTCTCCTCTTCTTATTCATCACTTTTTTTTTCATTTTCATCAAACTTCTTTTTCCCTGCCTCCCTTTCCTTCATTTATTTCTTCTTTATTTTCCTCTTTTTCCTTCTCATTCTCTCTCTTTGTTTATCCTCTTCTTTATTTCATTGACATTCCTCTTTTTCATCCTCTTCCCTTTCTTCTTTTTCTCCCTCTCTCTTCTTTTCTTCTCTCTTCCTCCTCTTCCTTCTTTTATTTTTATCCCTCTATTCCTTTCTTCATTCTCTTCTCTTCCTTTTCTCCTTCTCTCTTTTCTCTCCTTTCCGTCTCTCCTTTCTTTTTATTTTCTCTTTCTTTCCTTAACATCCAATTTCTTCTTTTCTCTCCCATCTCTTCCTTTTCTCCTTTCTTACCCATTCTTTTACCTCCATCTCCCCTCTCTTCCTCTCCTTACCTCTTCCCTCATTCATCTTTCCTCCATTTTATCCCATTCCTTTTACCTCCATCTTTTCCTCCCTCAATTCCTTCCTTCCGCCCTTTATCTCCATTTCCTTCACTGATTTCTCCTTATCTCTTCCTCTCTTTTTCCTCCACTTTCTTACCCCATTCATCATACTTCTCTCCCTCCATCTTTCTTCCCTCTCAATTCCTTCCTTCCTTCATTCCTTCCTTCCTTATCTCATTTCCTTCGCTATTTTCTCCCTCGCTCTCTTCCTCTTTCTCCTCATTCTTCTCTCTCTCCATCTTTTTCCCTCTCAATTCCGTCCTTCCTTCCCTCCTTATCTCTTCCTTTCCTTCAGTGGTTATCCTCTCCCCTCTCCCTCCCCCTTTCTCCCTCCTCTATCTTACCCTATCCCTCATTCTTCTCTCTCCATCTTTCTTCTCTCTCAATTCCTTCCTTCCTTCCTTCCTTATCTCATTTCCTTCGCTATATTTTTTTTTTCTCTCTCTCTCTCTCTCTCTCTCTCTCTCGTCATTTCCTTCACTGATCCCAATTTCTTACGACTCTCCGTCTCTCTCTCTCTCTCTCTCCATCCTCTTTCCCTCCCTCTCTCTCTCTCTCCCTCCCTTCCAATATATCTCTAACAATGCAAGGTGTGATTTAGGAAGCTCTGAGTGAAGGTAAGAGGAAAATATTGTTCCATTATCGTGTTGCAAGTAAGATTTAGAGATAAAGTTTCTGGTGTGAAGAGACGAGGCGGGTGACAAACAGGGAGCGAGAGGGTACATGTGTGTGTGTGTGTGTGTGTGTGTGTGTGTGTGTGTGTGTGTGAGGGGAGGGGGGGGGGGGGAGGGGGACATGTGTGTGTATGGGAGGGGATGGGGGGGAGGAGGGGGGGGTCATATGTGTGTGTGGGGAGAGGGGGGGGGTCATGTGTGTGTGTGTGTGTGTGTGTGTGTGTGTGTGTGTTAAAGGGGAAGGAGGTAAAAATTGAATGATGTTAACATTAATAATAGTACGAAGAAGAAGAAGAAGAAGAAGAGGAAAAGGAAAACGAGGAGGAGGAAGATGATACCAAAAGGTGAAAACGAAGAACGGGAAGAAGGAAAAGAGGACAAAAAAGAAGAAAGCACAAGACAAAAATAAAGAAAACCAAACAATATGAAGAAAAAGAACAAAAAACAAACACAAACTCACACTCAAACACAAACACACAAACACACACACCAACCCTCCTCCACCCCCCCTCCCCCCTCTACCCCCAAAAAAAAGTTTAAAAAAACCCAAAACCAAGAAAAATCATATGAAAACCAACAAACCAGAGCAAAGGAGAGAAGGGGAGAGGAGAGGAGAGGAGGGGAGAGGAAAGGAGGGGAGAGGAGAGGAGAGGAGGGGAGAGGAAAGGAGGGGAGAGGAGCGGAGAGGAGGAGAGAGGAAAGGAGGGGAGAGGAGAGGAGAGGAGAGGAAGAAGTTTTACGTAATTTATCTTAAGGGCAAGGCGGCGGGGTGCAGACATCAATTAATTAAAGAAAACGGAGTGTCAGCCCATCCAGAGAAATATAATGGAGGGCAGACTGTACTAAGCGATAATTAAACCCAGAAATAGAGAGAGAGAGAGAGAGAGAGAGAGAGAGAGAGAGAGAGAGAGAGAGAGAGAGAGAGAGAGATGCTGTCCTCGTCCGTGTTTTATATGAAGCAAGGGAAGAAAACCAACGCTCTCTCTCTCTCTCTCTCTCTACACCTGTTTTCTTGCTCATTTACAAAGAAAGATAGAGACGTGTGTTAAAGAAAAAGAAAAAAAGATTAATATATATGTATGGGAGGGTGCGGAGGGACATAATTCATTTGAGAGAGAGAGAGAGAGAGAGAGAGAGAGAGAGAGAGAGAGAGAGAGAGAGAGAGAGAGAGAGAGAGAGAGAGAGAGAGAGAGAGAGAGAGAGAGAGAGAGAGAGAGAGAGAGAGAGAGAGAGAACAGATAGAAAGAAATGAAGAGAGGAAGCAGAACAATGAAAGAAAATGGGAAAGAAGGAAAAAAGAAGAATGAAGGAAATACAGAAAAAATAATAATGAATGATGAAATGAAGGAAGAGAAGAAAGAGAAAGAAGGAGTTAAGAGAAAGAAGATAAAGAAGATGAAAGAAAATGAGAAGAAGAAGGGAAGAAGAGAGTAAGTGAAAGAGAGAGAGAGAGAGAGAGAGAGAGAGAGAGAGAGAGAGAGAGAGAGAGAGAGAGAACCATTAGTTGTGAAGATGAATAAGCGTCAAATAAGTCCGTGGAGGGAAAACGGGAAACGACATGTAATTAAGCATAGAAAATGGACTCCGTGTTGCCTCATTTTTCAAGGGGGAGCTAAATCATTGTTCACGTCTAATATCATATGCTGACATCACGTTTGCTGCTGCTGCTGCTGTTGTTATTGTTGTTGTTGTTGTTGTTGTTGTTGTTGTTGTTGCTTGGTTTCATTTATCTTATCTTTCATTATTATCCTTATTATCTATTTTATTATTCCTACTCCTATCCATTATTCGTATTTATTCGTCGTTATTTCATTTCTAGGTTTCAAAGGTGTAATTTTACAGGTTAGAAAAAAAGAAGCAGAATATTAAATCTCTCTCTCTCCCTAATTCGTTTTCTTTGTTGTTGTTTTGAACGTGGAAAGAAAGGGACGTTCAATGATGCCCGACTTCTCAAACGCTTTCTACTCACATAACAAACATATCAAAAGGCCACAACGGAGATAAATCGAATACCCATCACCGTTTTTTACATCCATGGTGCAGAAGCCTTGTTAAACTACCACTCGGGCTCATAAAACTACCCATGGAAACACCAACACAACCTCTACAAAAGCCTTATCAAACGTGGGTGTGTGGGGTGTGAATGCTAGAAATCAGAGGCAGTAGCGAGGATGTTGGGCCCGAGGGAGTATGCGAGACGTGATAACTACTCGTATCTAGCCTGGGAGTAGTCGAGATCCTGGTTGCGGCGAGGGTGTGGCTAGCTGGTTGGGTGTGTAGCGGAGATAGGGTGGCTCAAGGGTTCGAGGCTCCTTGTGGGTGTGGCTGGCGGCTACACAACTGAAGGACTTGTGGCGTGGATGCTGAGACAGGGTGTAGGCGAGATGTGAGGTGTCTCTTACCGCCATTACACCCCTATATGAAGCCTCACTAACTGGGACATCCTCAGACCACATCCCACCTGGTTCCTCGCATCTTCCCTTCGTCACTAGCCCTTGAAGGAGTACACGGAGGCGCCATGTCCCCGGGAGCCGCAAAGGAGAACGTGAAGACCGCCCGATGCACCGCCATGCTGGACCGGTTCCTCCACCACCCGTCGCGGTACCGGTACAAGGTGGAGTTCGTGGAGTTCTGCGTCATGAAAGTCCTCTTCAGCGGGCGGGACGAGGACGTGGTGCTGCGGGAGGACTTCATCGAGGCGTTCAGGAGGCACAGCGGCGTCTCCTTCAGCTGCAACAAGGGCTTCGTGCAGCACCTGGTGGCCGCGGGCGTCAGGGTCACCAGGGTCATTCGTCGCCGGGTCAAGGAGTACTACTACGTGGGTCTTCGGCTTGTGGACGGCGAGGGGCGGAGGTTCACTGACTTCATGAGCGGTGGAAGGCCTGGCGATGCTACCCAAGACTCCGACGATGATACAAAAGTGGGAATACAACGAACCACGACTCCAAACAGCCCTCTGACTGCCCTAGACCCCTCAACCACCTCCTCGCCTCTTCCAGCAGCAAATACGAGTGAGGGGAGACAGCTAACCACGCCTAAGAACGGCCCTCCCCTTCCCTTCGACCCCTCAACCACCTCCTTGCCCCTTCCAGCAGCAAATACGAGTGAGGGGAGACAACGAAACACGCCTAAGAACGGCCCTCCCCTTCCCTTCGACCCCTCAACCACCTCCTTGCCTCTTCCAACAGCAAATACGAGTGAGGGGAGACAACTAACCACGCCTAAGAACGGCCCTCCCCTTCCCTTCGACCCCTCAACCACCTCCTCGCCCCTTCCAACAGCAAATACGAGTGAGGGGAGACAATTAACCACGCCTAAGAACGGCCCTCCCTTTCCTTTCGACCCCTCAACCACCTCTACGACCCCTAAAAAAGCAGATGAAAGTGAGGGGAGACCGACCAACATCGCCATGCAAAAGCTCATGAACTACCCAGCACTGCACAAGAACCGAGACACCTTCATCAGGTTCTGCCGCGACAAGATCAGATTCACGGGCGACCTCAGTGACTTCGTCTTCCGCAAGGACCT
>NC_066567.1:9455616-9470616 GCF_024679095.1 Eriocheir sinensis
AGAAAATAAAAAAACAAACAAGAAAACAAGGAAGAAAAAAAAACACCATTAAACCAACACAAAACAGGATATTCGATCAACTCAATTTTTGTTTACCAGTTCAAAGTTTGGTCGTTTTGAGGCGGCCATGAGCGTGTGTGTGTGCGTGTGTGTGTGTGTGTGTGTGTGATTGTCTTTCCGGGCCCGAAGATAAATGTTCTGAAGTTAAATGTCTTGGAAAAATGCTTCAGATGCAATAGATATCTCAGGAGGAGGAGTTGGAGGAGGAGGAGGAGGAGGAGGAGGAGGAGAGAAAGGAGAATAGAATGAGGGAGAATTGAGTAAAAGAAAGGAGAGGGTCGAGGAGGAAGAGGAGGAGGAGGAGGAGGAGGAGGAGGAGGAGGAGGAGGAGGAAGAGGAGGAGGAAAGGGTTACTCTATATTATATTATGCCACTTATTTTATTATATTCCTGATTTATGACCCAGAGAGAGAGAGAGAGAGAGAGAGAGAGGCTGTTATGCTCTTTCATCTCCCCTTCCTCCCTCTCTGTTTCTGTTGCTGTCTCCCCTCTCCCTTATCTCTCCCCATCCCCCCTTTACTCCCCTTCTCCCCTCTCCCCCTCTCTCTCTCTCTCTCTCTCTCTCTCTCTCTCTCTCTCTCTCTAGATATAATCATCCTCTCCCCATCTCTCCAGTTATATGAATTCTCTGAGTTAGACCTTTTAGTTATTGTTTGGGTGTTGTTAGGTTAGGTTAAGTTTAGGGTATCTTCAAACACATGATAGCCATCCTCTTATGGTATAAATCAACAAAGTATGATCTCACTTTGTTGCATAGAAAGTCTCATTAGTAAGAAAGCGCTGACCTATAGTAGCTGTTTGGGTTTTGTTAGGTTAGGTTAGGTTAAGTTTGGGGTATCTTCAAACACATGACAGCCAGCACCTTATAGTATAAATCAACAAAGAATGACCTCACTTTGTTACATAGAAAGTCTCATTTGTAAGGAAGCATATATGAATACTCCCTCCTCATCCTCCCTTCCTCTCTTCTCATCCCCTTCTTCTCTTCTGCGTACCTATCTTTCCTATCTCCTTCCCTTCCATATCCTCCCTATCTCCTATTCTCCCATTTCCTCTTCCTGTACTTTTCCCTCACGCACCTCTTCTCATTTACTAGTTTTTCCTCTCTCTCCTCATCTTCCCTTCCTCAATTTTCATCCTATTCTTCTCTTGTATTTACCTATCTTCCCTATCTCCTATTTCCCTATTTCCTCCTCCCTTATCTTTCATCACCATTCTCTACCCCATTCCGTCCTCTTTCCCCTTCTCTTCCTTTCTTCTCTTCTACCTGCCTATCCTTTCTTCCTCCTTCCCTTCTATCTCCTCCTTTTCCCCATTACCTCCTCTCCCCTTCCCCTTATCTTCCGCCCTCAGAGGGAGCGTAAAGAAAACGGGGGAATGGGTTTTTAGGGGGAGGTAAAATATGTTGAACTGATAAATGAGGAAAAGCCTGAAAGAGGAAAAACATACGCATCCCTTTGGTGAATTATTGATGAAGTTAAGGTGTGTGTGTGTGTGTGTGTGTGTGTGTGTGTGTGTGTGTGTGTGTGTGTGTGTGTGTGTGTGTGTGTGTGTGTGTGTGTGTTAATCTTCGCCTACGCCCTCTCTCCCTTTCGCATAATTTCAGTGTGTGTGTGTGTGTGTGTGTGTGTGTGTATGTGTGTATTTGTGTTTGTGTGTGTGTGTAGAAGGAAGGGAAGAAGTAATGAAGAGGAAGAGGAAGAGGAGGAAGAAAGGAAAGGAAGAAGAAGAGAAAGAAAAGAAAGGGACGGAGAAGAGAGATCAAATGTTTAGAAGGAAGGAAGAGAGGAGTAATGAAGAAAGGAGGAAGAGGAAGGAAGAAAAAGAAAGGAAAGGAAGAAGAGGAAGAAAAAAAAAGAGAAACGGAAAAGTGTGTGTGTGTGTGTGTGTGTGTGTGTGTGTGTGTGTGTGTGTGTGTGTAAGTATGACTCCCAGTATTTAATCACCTAGGGACGGGTAACAACGCCTGCCTCTCACTCCTACGCAACACAAGACAGTCCCGCGGGAGTGTTGCAAGGAAGGCCGGGGCGTGAGATGGCCCGTGTGTTGCTATGTGTTGCGTCATCACCATAAACACACGTGGCGGGGGATAATGGGTCTTGTAGTGGGGTGTTGTAAGGGTGTGTGTTGCTTGTTCTTTGAGTTGCTGGAGGTGAATAGGGTTATTTGAGGGACTTTTGGGATTAGATGTGTTGTGATCTCTCTCTCTCTCTCTCTCTCTCTCTCTCTCTCTCTTTTATTGGCCGCGTCTCAAAACTGTTTTCTTTGCAGGTAATTTTATGGTCTATTTAAGGATTTGATGAGGTGGGAGTTCTTTCTCTGTCTCTCTATTTAGGTTTCTATGTATGTATGTATGTATGTATGTATGTATGTATATATGTATCTATCTATCTATCTATCTATCTATATCTATCATCTATACCTTCCCTTTTTCCTTATTTCCTTTTCCCTTTTATCTCCTTCTAATTCCTTCCCTCATTCCCTTTCTATCCTTCCCTCATTCCCTTTCTATCCTTCTTCTTCTTCATTTTATCTATCTATCTATCTATCTATCTATCCATCTATCCTTTCCCTTTCTTCCCTTCTACCTTACTTCCTTTCCCTTTTATCTCCTCCTCATTCCTTCCCTCACTCCCTTTCCATCCTTCTTCTTCTTCATTCTATCTATCTATCTATCTATCTATCTATCTATCTACCTGTCACATAAGGAACAAACACTTTTTTCACCTGTAAGTGTTTTGTGTGTGTGTTTGTGTGTTTGTTTTTATTCCGATCGTCTTAGAAAGGAATCCAAACCTTTAACCGCTCCGTTCCATTCAATCCCTTTCCTCCTAGTCCCCTTCCATCTCTTATACTTCTTTCCTCCCTTCCTTCTCTCCCTCCATCTCTTCTTCTCTCCGACCCTCGTTTCCTTCCCCTCCATCCCTCCTCTCCCTCCTTTCATCCTTTCCTCCATTCTTCCTTCCTTCTATCTCTTCCTCCTTTCCTCCTTTCCTCCATCCCTCCTTCCTTCTATCTCTTCCTCCTTTCCTCCTTTCCTCCATCCCTCCTTCCCTCTATCTCTTCCTCCTTTCATCCTTTCCTCCATCCCTCCTTCCCTCCATCTCTTCTTCTTTCCGACCCCAGTATCCATCCCTTCCATCCCTCCTCCCTCTCTTTTCCTCCCTCCTTCTCTCCTTCCCTCCTAAGACCTTTGCTGGATCTTCAGGATTTCTCTCGAACCCAAAAGACGAAAACATGGATTCTAGGAGGCTCTTACACCCCAGAAGTGACGGAGATGAACACTGAGGGCATGCGTAGTTATAGTGTACTCGTATCCCCCTAAAATTACCTTAAGACACGGGGATTTTTTTTTTTTACTTAGAGAACAGAAAAGAGGAAGGAAGATGAAAAAGAGAGAAAGAGGAAGAAGAGGAAGAGAGAGAAGAGGTAGAAAGAAGGAGGAGGAGGAAAATGAATAGAAAATGGAGAATAGAAAAGAGGAAGGAAGATGAAGGAGATAGAAAGAGGAAGAAGAGGGAGAGAGAGAAGAAGTAGAAAGATGAAGTCAATAGAAAAGAGGAGGAAAATGAATAAAAAAGATAAAGAAAAAAACTGTCTCTGTTCGTTTTCCTTGCCCTTAACGACCATATAAATAAGAACCCAAGCAGTCTAGAACAACGTTATATACAGGGTCACACTCTTAAAACACTTCTGCCCAAAGGAAAACACGTATTTGACAAGGCCTTTGTGTGAGAGCCGTTTCCAGGGGCAGTTTTATGACCCTGGTGGTAGTCTGATCATTCCCCTGTACCGTGAACCTAAAGACACTTATTAGAACCCGATTGCTCTCCTTTTTGGTTTTAAGACACGGGGAATTACTTTTTTTACCTATACTGTCTCTAGTCGCTTTTCCTTCCCCTTAACGACCATTTAAATAAGAAGAACCCAAGCAGTGTAGAAGAACCTTATATACAGGGTCACACTCTTAAAACACTTCTGCCCAAAGGAAAACACGTATTTGACAAGGCCTTCGTGTGAGAGCCGTTTCCAGGGGCAGTTTTATGACCCTGGTGGTAGTCTGATCATTCCCCTGTACCGTGAACCTAAGGACACGCATTAGAACCCGATTGCTCTCCTTTTTCGTTTTAAGACACGGGGAATTACTTTTTTTACCTATACTGTCTCTAGTCGCTTTTCCTCTGTACCGTGAACCTAAAAACAGACTCACAAGTACCCGATTGATCTCCTTTTTGGTTTTAAGACACGGGGAATTACTTTTTTTACCTATACTGTCTCTAGTCGCTTTTCCTTGCCCTTAACGACCACTTAAATAACAAACCAAGCAGTCTAGAACAACGTTATATACATGGTCATATTCTTAAAACACTTCGCGCAGGAAAACACGTATTTGACAAAGCCTTCGTGTGAGAGCCGTTTCCAGGGGTAGCTTTACGACCCTGGTGGTAGTCTGAACATTCCACTGTACCGTGAACCTAAAAACAGACTCATAAGAACCCGATTGATCTCTTTTTTGGCCTTCTGGAAATAGGTGATGTTAGAGAAGGAAGCGTTTGAGCATACCATCCATGAAATTCTGTTACCGTGAACCTAAAAAGAGACTCATTAGAACCCGATTGATCTCTTTTTTGGCCTTCTGGAAATAGGTGATGTTAGAGAAGGAAGCGTTTGAGCATACCGTCCATGAAATTCTGTTACCGTGAACCTAAAAAGAGACTCATTAGAACCCGACTGCTCTCTTTTTTGGCCTTTGGAAATTGCTGATGTGAGGTTCGGAAGGGTCGGAGAATAAGAACCGTAATCGTACAGACATTAAGGTTATGGGAGGTCGTAAATAGAGCAAGGCCTAAATTACACACGATTCTAATTACTGAGAGGATTCAACGATAAAGAGATAAAAAGAGAAGATGATAATGGTGGGAAAAACAGATAATGGAAGAAAAAAGAAGACGGAACGAGGAAAAATGAGAGAATGCAAAAATGTGAAGATGGAAAAGAATATATTAAGAGAAAAAATAAGGGAAAAGATAAAGGGATAAAAAGAGAAGATGATAGAGGTGGGAAAAACAGATAATGAAAGAAAAAAAAGAAGACAGGAACGAGGAAAATTGAGAGAATGCAAAAAAAAAAGGGGAAGATGGAAAAGGATAAATTAGAGAAAGAAAAATAAAGGAAAGATGTAGAAAGAAGGAAAAACAGAAAGAAAATGGATGAAAAAAAAGAAGACAAAAACGAGGAAAATTGAGAGAATGCGCAAAAAAAAAGGTGAAGATGGAAAAGGATAAATGAGAGAAAAAATAACAAGGGAAGAAAGAAAGAAGTAAAAAGGGGAAAAATGAAAGGGAGTGAAAAAAAATAAGATTAATGAAAAAAAGAAAACTGAAACCAGGAAAATTGAGAAAATGCAAAAAAAGTAAAGATGGAAAAGGATAAATTAGAGAAAAAATAAAGGAAAAGATGAAGAAATGAGGAAAATGAAAAAAAAGGAAATGGATGAAAAATAAGAAAACTGAAACGAGGAAAATTGAGAGAATGCAAAAAAAAGTGAAGATGGAAAAGGATAAATTAGAGAAAAAAAAACAAGGGAAAAGATGAAGAAAGGAGAAAAATTAAATGGACTGAAAAGATCTAGGTGGAAAATAATAAGGGGATGAAAAACAAGGTAGAGACAGGTTAGGAACAAGACTAAATTATATACGATTTTAATTCCTGGGACATTCAAGGCTGAAAAAAAATATATATATGTTAGGGTCTTAAGCCCAGTAAGCCCATCCCTAATAACAGACCCGCCCACTAATTCTCTTCCTGTTTCTCCTCTGTTTCGTGTTTCTCTCTCTCTCTCTCTCTCTCTCTCTGTTTTCTTGTCCTTTCCTCATTCTTCTCCCTTCTTCTTCTTCTTTTCTTCGTGTTCTTCTCTCCCTCTCTCTCTCTCTCTTCCTGTTTTCTTTTCTCTCTCTTCTCATTCTTCCTTCCTTCCTTCCTTCTCTTCTTCTTTTTGCTCTCCTTTTCTTTTTCCCATCCTCCTTCCTCCTCCTCTTCTTCCTATCTTTATCGTTTCTTTTTCAATCCTTCTCCTTCCTCCCTTCCTTTTCTTTCTGCCTCCTTCCATTTCCTTCCTCTTCCTCATTCTTTCTTTCCTCTTCCTCCCATTCTTTACTCGTCTTTCTTCCTTTCCTTTCCCCAATTTTCTTTCCTTTCCTTCGACTCTTTCCTTACCCATCATTCCTCCTTCCCTCCCTCCTCTTCCTGATCCCTTCCCTTTCTTTACCCATCCTCTTTCATTCCTTCTTCTCTATATTTCCTTCTTCTCATTCCTGCCATCGTTCCCCTTCCATCCCTACTCTGTTACCTTCCATCTTCTCTTTCTGAACCATCCTCTATCTTTACCCATCATCCTTCCTCCCTTCCCTCCTTCTTCCCTTCTCTTCCCTCCTTCCTACCTTCTTCCTCCCTCCTCTCTTATTAATCCAAGACATTAGTGCAGGGTATAAGGGGCATTTAGAAACACAAGCAAGAAAAAGATAGTATGTTTGTTGTCTAAGATATGGTTTTCCACATTGAATTTGCATTAATGAGAGAGAGAGAGAGAGAGAGAGAGAGAGAGAGAGAGAGAGAGAGAGAGCGGGAGGTGAACAGCTGGATTAGGACTTCTAGGCAGTAATTCAATGTGTCTTGTATGTAGCTATAGATAGATGAAGCTTAAAACCTTCAACTTTAGCACAATCTTCTGTAAGACCTGTTTAAATAAAATAAAGAGAGAGAGCGAGAGAGAGAGAGAGAGAGAGCACCAAATCTAAATTATCTGTGAACTCTGCCAAACTTTCCCGTCTAGTTAATCTCTCTCTCTCTCTCTCTCTCTCTCTCTCTCTCTCTCTCTCTCCTTCCTTCCTCCTCATTCATTATTTTCCTTCCCGTCTCCTCATTTCCCTTCATTTATTCACTATTTTCATACCTACAAAACCTTCCTTCCTTCCTTCCTTCCTCTCTCTTCTTTCAATATTTTCCTTCCCGTATCCTTATTTCCCTTCCCTGCACTATTTTCAGACCTACAAAACCTCTCTCCTCTATTTCTTCACCTCCTGTAGCAATGGTAAAATAATATAATTAAAAAAATCCTGAAATTCGATACTTCCATAACAATAAAAATCAGTGTAAGAAGCCGCCTCCGAACTTTTTTGAACGTGGATATCAAAGACCCTGGCAGACCGTATCACATTTTCCGCCCTTTTTTAGAGATATACCTCCAGGCTCCCGCGTTTTCCCTTCCCACGAGTCCCCCAATATCCGGAGATTGTAAAATGACGCAACCAGAAAGGGAAGAGAGGGAGAAAAGAGGCTGAAGGCGTTGGGCGGAAAAAGTGTTTGAAGAGGTGAAGAAGGGAAGTGAGAAAAAGATGTGAAGATGGATGAAAATGAGAATGGAAAGGAAAAAGGGATAAAAAAATAAATGATGAAAATGGTTGTAAATTAAAGACGAATGTGAAAAAAAGTAAAGATTAAAGAAGTGAAAAAATGGGAGAGGGAGAAATGATGTGAAGATGGATGAAAATGAGAATGGAATGGAAAAGGGGATAAAAAAATAAATGATGAAAATGGTTGTAAATTAAAGACGAATGTGAAAAAAAGTAAAGATTAAAGAAGTGAAAAATGGGAGAGGGTGAAATGATGTGAAGATGGATGAAAATGAAGAGGAAAAGGAAGGAGGGATAAAAAAATAAATGATGAAAATGGTTGTAAATTAAAAACGAATGTGAAAAAAAAATGAAGATGAAAGAAGTTGCAAAAGTGAACACGAATGAAAAAAAGGGGAGATGATAAAAGATGCAAAAGGAGAAAATAAGAGAATTACCGAAGATGGAAAAAACGAAAACTCAAAACAGAAAGAAAAAAAAGTTGAGACGGAAAAAGGAAATTGAGAGCAAACCCCCCCCAAAAAAAGAAAGCATGAAGGAAATCGAACTCTGAGAAAAGATAAAAAAAGAAAGAAGGAAAAGATGAAAACTGAGAAGGAATAAAAAAAATGTAAAACGGAAAGAGACGTGTGTGCGTGTGAGAGAGAGAGCAAACACTATAGCCAGTAGAAACGGAGAGTCAACATTTATTTCTATTTTCACGTATTTCCGACGCTAAGCCGATGCTCTCTCTCTCTCTCTCTCTCTCTCTCTCTCTCTCTCTCTCAAGGCAATGTGTATATTATAACTTTGGTCTGTTCTGTGACATCAACTAATACATTAACTCTCTCTTTGTCTGTCTGTCTGTCTGTCTGTCTGTCTGTCTGTCTGTCTGTCTTTGTCTCTATCTCTCCTGTCTTTGTCTGTCTCTGTCTTTTCTTTACTTTTCTCTCTGTCCATTTTTTGTTTCTGTTTAAATATGTCTGTTTAACTGTTTGTCTGTACGTCTGTTTCTTCTGTTTTTTTGTCTGTCTTCTTTTCCTTTCTTTTGTTCCTCTTTTCTTCCCCTTTCCTTCTGTTTATTTGTTTTTCTTCCTCTTCTGTCTTTTTCTTTCCCCTTTTTTCTACCCCTTTTCTTCTCTTTGTTTGTCTTTCTTCCTCTTCTGTCTGTTTATCTTTCCCGTTTTTCTTCCGCTTTTCTTCTCTTTGTCTTTCTTCCTCTTCTGTCTGTTACCTTTTCCCGTTTATCTTCCCCTTTCCTTTTATCTGTTTCTTCCTTCCCCTTCCTTTAATCATATCCGCCCTTCCTTCCTTCCTTCCTTCCTTTTCATTCCCTTCCCCTTCCTTAACCACTATCATTATCTATCTCCCCTTCTCTTCCCCTCTATCTCCTCCTCCTTCTCCTCCTCCTTCTTCTGCGTGATTTTTTTCTTTCTTTCTTTCTTTCCCTTGTTATCTCATGTTTTGTTCAGTTCTTTTCACTTGCTTCTCTTCTCTCATCTTTTTCCCTTCCTCTCTTCTTCTTCTTCTTCCTCCTCCCCCATTTTCTCAAACGCTCCCCCTTATCATCAAAATCTCCCCTGGTATTCCCTCTTCTTTCTCTCCCTTCTTCTTCTTCTTCTTCTTCTTCTTCTCCTTCTTCGTCTTCGTCTTGCTCATGTTCTCCTTCATTGTCTTGTTTCTCTTGTTCTTCTCCTTCTTCTTTCTTCTTTATTTCCTTCCTTCCTTCCTTCCTTCCTCCTCTTTTTTAATCTTCTCAAAAATATGGTCTCACCTCTCCTACACATCCTCCCTCCCATTCCTCCTAAGTTACCTCCTTCTCCTCCTCCTCCTCCTCCTCTTCCTCCTCCTCCTCCTCGTAACACCAAGCTACGACCACAATTTCCGGATCTTAAAGACTTTCAGGTTGGCTTAGAATGAGTTTATCCTTAATGCAGACAACACATAAGCTCTCTCTCTCTCTCTCTCTCTCTCTCTCTCTCTCTCTCTCTCTCTCTCTCTCTCTCTCTCTCTCTCTCTCTCTCTCTCTCTCTCTCTCTCTCTCTCTCTCTCTCTCTCTCTCTCTCTCTCTCTCTCTCTCTCTCTCTCTCTTTGCGAACGAGGAACAATGGCACAAAACTCAAATGTAGACAAGTAAATTCAGACTGCACCAAATTTTTCTTCACCAACGTTGTAGTGCGAGAATGGAATAAGCTCCCACCATCAGTGGTCCAGTGTAACACGATTGACTCCTTTAAAAACAAGCTCGACCGTCCCTTCCTTGAACATAATATTAACTAGAGTAGAAAAGCAACGTTTTGGAGCCATCTGATTAATGTAAAATCACTTAGGTTTAAGAACAGACCACCTAGTCTGGACCATGGGGTCTGTGTGGTCGGATTTTCTATGTAAATCTATGTAAATCTCTCTCTCTCTCTCTCTCTCTCTCTCTCTCTCTCTCTCTCTCTCTCTCTCTCTCTCTCTCTCTCTCTCTCTCTCTCTCTCTCTCTCTCTCTCTCTCTCTCTCTCTCTCTCTCTCTCTCTCTTTCGGCTCTTTATCTCCCTCTCTCTTTAATTTTCTTTTTGTTTTCTTTATTTAGCGTCCGAGAGTTTAGGAGTTTGTCTTTAATTGTTTTGCTGCTTCTTCGTCTTACTTTGTTGTCTTAAGTCTCGGCAATGTTTAATTTTCTTCTTTTCTTCTTCTTCTTTTTCTTCTTTCAGCAAATTCCTCCCAACCTTATTATATTTCTTCGTATTATAGTAAGTTGTGTGTGTGTGTGTGTGTGTGTGTGTGTGTGTGTGTGTGTGTGTGTGTGTGTGTGTGTGTGTGTGTGTGTGTGTGTGTGTGTTTAAATTCTTCCGTGTTTTTGCATCAATTGTTCATCTCCTTTGTCTATTGTATTCTTCTTTCTAAGTGTATATGTTTACTTCTTCTTCAACCATCGCCAATATTATTTATCTTGTTTTCTTTTTTCCACAAGTCTTTCCACTATATTTTTTTCTGGTTAAAAAATTTCTATCTTTTTTTTCTCCATTAACATTCAATTATCTTCTGTTCTTAAAATCCTTTCGTGTCTTTGCATTAACTTTATAAATTCACTGTCTTTCTTTTTTTTCTAATTTCTGGTTTTTTTTTTTATTTGCTTTTTTTCAACTATCCGCAAAATTTACTAATCTTCTGTTTTTCCTATCACAATTTTTCCCTTATATATTTTCTATTTAATGTATATCCAAAACTGACCTCTCTTTTGGCCACTCCTCTCTACTTTCTCTTACAGGCGCAGTGCTAGCGGGCTTTTCTTGTTGTTTTATTTATTTTATTTTGTATTTATTTTCACCCTTGAGTTGCTTCCTTAACGGTAAACAAATGAGCCTTGCGTCTCCTCATCGAATATTCAAGTTCTCTTCCTATATTCATGAGTTTTCCTTCGTACTTCTTCTATAATTTATTCTTTCATTATGTACAAGCCACTAAAAACCTCTCCTTATTCTGCACTAAATTATAATGCCTTTCCTTTCTCTGCTTCTTACATCTTAGCATCAATTCTAATATTATTTCTTATTCAACTAATCTTCCTTTATTTATGAGTTTTCCCTTCGTCGTCTTCTTCCACAATTTATTCTTTCATTATATACAAGCCATTAAAAACCTCTCCTTATTCTGCACTAAATTATAAGCCTTTCCAATCTCTGCTTCTTACATATTAACATCATTTCTAATATTATTTTTCATTCATCTAACCTTCCTTCTACTACTACAATTTATTCTTTCATTATGTACTAACAACTGAAAAGCTCTCCGTATTCTGCACTAAATTATAAGCCTTTCCTTCCTCTGCTTCTCACATATTACGATCTTTTTTCCTAATATTAACTTTTTATTCAACTAACCTTCCTTTATTTATAAGTTTTCCCTTCCTCCCTTTTCTAAAATTTATTCTCTCATTATCTACTAGCATCTAAAAAGCTCTCCGTATTTTGCACTAAATTATAAGCACTTTCCTTTCTCTGCTTCTTACATCTTAACATTTTTTTTTCTAATATTATTTCTTATTCAACTAATCTTCCTTTATTTATGAGTTTATTCTCTCATTATCTTCTTCTAAAGCTATTCCTTCATTATACAAATTATAAGCCTTTCCTTCCTCTGCTTCTCACATATTACGATCTTTTTTCCTAATATTAACTTTTTATTCAACTAACCTTCCTTTATTTATAAGTTTTCCCTTCCTCCCTTTTCTAAAATTTATTCTCTCATTATCTACTAGCATCTAAAAAGCTCTCCTCATTCTGCACTAAATTATAATGCCTTTCCTTTCCCTACTTCTTACATATTGACATCTTTTTCTAATATTATTTTTTATTCAACTAACCTTCCTTTATTTATAAGTTTTCCCTTCCTCCCTTTTCTAAAATTTATTCTTTCATTATCTACAAGCCACTAAAAAGCGCTCCTTATTCTGCACTAAATTATAAGCACTTTCCTTCCTCCGCTTCTTACACATTAACATCATTCTCTAATATTAATTCTTAGGCTCAGAATATGAAGTGGCGCTCCGGGGAATTTTACACATGTCTGAATTCGAGTTAAGATGATTACAAAATGATGAAAGAAGGAAATAAATATGTCTGCCCTTGAGGAGAAAAAGAAAACGCACATAAACAACTTCTGAAAAATGAGGTAAATAAAAAAATAAGACAATAAATAATGATAGAGGAATAGAAAATAGACGAAGATGGATACATTGATAGATACAACAGGCAATAAAGATAAAGATACATACACACACAGTACAGAGGTAGATATAGATAGATAGAATGATTGACTAACACATGGATAAAGAGAGATGGATAGATAGATAGACAGAAAGGGAACACATTTTGTCATCTCTCTCTCTCTCTCTCTCTCTCTCTCTCTCTCTCTCTCTCTCTCTCTCTCTCTCTCTCTCTCTCTCTCTCTCTCTCTCTCTCTCTCTCTCTCTCTCTCTCTCTCTCTCTCTCTCTCTCCCAAAACCCTCCCACTCACAATCTTTCATCCAGCAAACCGATACCTTTCTCCCCTCCCCCCCTCTCTCTCTCTCTCTCTCTCTCTCTCTCTCTCTCTCTCTCTCTCTCTCTCTCTACTACAAAACGACACACGGACAGAGATTAAAATGAAGCCTGCCGATACTCTCTCTCTCTCTCTCTCTCTCTCTCTCTCTCTCTCTCTCTCTCTCTCTCTCTCTCTCTCTCTCTCTCTCTCTCCTTCTTCCTCCTTCTCCTCCTCCTCCTCCTCCTCCTCCTCCCCATTTCTCTTTCTCACTCTCTTCCTTCCTCTTTCCTCCACCTTCATTCGTAACCATTTCCTCTCTCTTTTCTCTCTCTTTATCTCTCTCTCTCTATCTATCTCTATCTCTATCTATCTATCTATCTATCTATCTATATTGCTTGCTCCTTTTTTTTCTTTTTTTTCCAACTTCCAAACTTTATCCCTCCATCTTTTTTTTCCTCCTCTTCCTCTTCTTTTTTTTTCCTTTTTCCTTAACTTAAAATTCCACCACATACGTACATCATTATTCTCTCTCCTCCTCCTCTTCCTCTTCCTCTTCCTCTTTTATCCTCTTCCTCTTCCTCTTTCTTAAGCACTTCCTCTTCACAGTCCATTTTTGTTTCTCTCTCTCTCTCTCTCTCTCTCTCTCTCTCTCTCTCTCTCTCTCTCTCTCTCTCTCTCTCTCTCTCTCTCTCTCTCTCTCTCTCTCTCTCTCTCTCTCTCTCTCTCTCTCTCTCTCTCTCTCTCTCTTTATGACACTAATTGAAGGTGAAACGCGCACAACATCTGGAGAATTTCGGTAATTTTTTATAGATACGGAAAAATGAAAAAACGAAAAAGCTTATACGGAAAAGGAAAAAAAAAAGGAATGTAAGTTTTTTTGAGCGTGTGAGAAATGCGTAGAAATATTAATAACGAGGAATACGTGCATTAGGAGAGTGTGTTTTAGCGCTCGGAGAAAGCAAAATGTTAAAGGAAGTATAAGATGTAGGAGAATTAATGAAGATAAAGGGAAAATGTAAGATAAATATTAATACCGATGATTACATACATTAGGAAAGGGAAGTGCTCGGAGACAGAAAAAATATGTAAACGGTTATTCGAGTTCAGTTTTAAAGGAGAACTGAATGAGAAAATAATTAGAAAGTATAATATTAACACGTTTTGATATACCATAGACTAAAGTAATACGATAAGGTTAATACTAATTAGTTGATATGTTAATTAGAAGAGTGTAGAGCTCAGTAAAAAGAAACATAATATAAGAAGAGGAAAAGAGAGGAAGAGGAAGAGGAAGAGGGGGAGAGAAAGTGATGATGTGCCTTTGAGGTGGAATTTAAAGTTAAGGAAAAAGGGAAAAAAGAGGAAGAGGAGGAAAAAGCTGGAGGGATAAAGTTTGGAAGTACGAAAAAAAATAAAGAGCAAGCAATATAGATAGACAGATAGAGATAGATATATGGAAGGAAATAAGATAGATATAGAGAAAACAATAGAGAGCATAGTTAATATAGAAAAAGGATAATATGAGACTGATACTGTATACATTAGGGATATGAATGCTCAGAAAATTATATGGAAGGAAACGTAAGAATAAGGGAAGTGAATTTAAGCGAGGAAAATGTAAATAAAAAATGAAAATATGATACTAACGAGAAAGGAATTGAATTTTTTTAAGATAAGAAAGAGAAAATGAAGAGAAATACGAAAAATTAGTGAAGAACAGGAAAAAAATAAATTATCAAAATGGAAAGATTAAAGAATATAAGTAGGGTGTTAATAGATTTTTTTTTAATGTTTACAAGTGAAAGTGTCCAAACGAGATAGTTAAAAAAAATATGAATATATAGAATGATAAAATAGAAAAGCAGGAATAGAATAGAAAACAAATAAAAGCAAAATCATGTGAAAGAGTTAAGCCATGAGGGAAATAATATAAAAAAAAAGCAAACCGATCAAGTCTGCAGAGGAGCCAAAAGTTGAAAAAAAAGATAAAGTAAAAAAAACGAAAAAAAAACGCAAAAGGCAATATTGCAGAAATCTATCGAAGGAAAAAGAAAAAGTAAAAAAAAAAAAGAGGAAAAGGAAAGAGCGATTACAACACCGATGAAAAAGGGGAAAGAAATAAAAATATGGTGGTGATGGTGGTGGTGGTGATGGTGGTGATGGTGGTGGTGATGGTGGTGATGGTGATGGTGGTGGTGGTGGTGATGGTGGTGATGGTGATGGTGGTGGTGGTGGTGGTGGTGATGGTGGTGGTGGTGGTGGTGGTCCTTCCTTCCTTCCTTCCTTCCTTCCTTCCTTCCTTTCCTTCCTTCCTTCCTTCCTTCCTTCCTTCCTTCCTTCCTTCCTTCCTTCCTTCCTTCCTTCCTTCCTTCCTTCCTTCCTTCCTTCCTTCCTACCTTTAATTCATTCCTTCCTTCCTTCCTTCCTTCCTTCCTTCCTTCATTCCTTCCTTCCTTCCTTCCTTCCTTCCTCTCTCTCCTACTCTCTCTCTCTCTCTCTCTTCCTCTCTCTCTCTCTCTCTCTCTCTCTCTCTCTCTC
>NC_066567.1:9475616-9478116 GCF_024679095.1 Eriocheir sinensis
GTAAATGGCGTCATATTGCCTCGCGCTATGAAAGGTTTGATTAGCAGAGGCGAAAGTAAACAACAATAGACGATATAAACTCCAGCGCGATTTAATTCTATAGACGGAATGATTAGCGAGATGAAATTGTTTGTTTGTTTACACCTGTGCACACTGATTGGATGTGTGTGTGTGTGTGTGTGTGTGTGTGTGTGTGTGTGTGTGTGTGTGTGTGTGTGTGTGTGTGTGTGTGTGTGTGTGTGTGTGTGTATCAAATAAACATCAAAATAGTCATTAAGCGCAATATTTTATTCAGTAGGACAATTCATGGTCTATTTATTTTTCAGTAAGAACGAAAGTAGTGGTAGTAGTAGTAGTAGTAGTAGTAGTAGTAGTAGTAGTAGTAGTAGTAGTAGTAGTAGTAGTAGTAGTAGTACTAGTATTAGTAGTAGTAGTAGTAGTGGTAGTAGTAGTAGTAGTAAGAAAAGAGAGAAGAGGAAGATGAAAAAGAATATTAATGATGACAAAAAATGAGAAAAATAACAAACATATGAAGATGAAAACGAGAGAAAGGAAAAGAAAAGAGGAAAAAGGAAAAGAAATGATAATAAAAATGAGAAAAGAAAAAGACAAATAATATGAAGATTAAGGCAGAAGAGATAAAGAAAAGAGAAGAGGAAGGAGAGAAAGAATACTATTGAAAACGAAAATAAGAAACAGAATAAGAAGATGAAAAAGATGATGAAAAAGAACAAAAAAAAGAAAAGAAAATGAACAGCACAACAAAAAAAAATAATAATAAGGTCAAAACAACAGGAAAAGGAAAACAAAAGAAAGCAAGGAAAAGAAAAGATGAACATGAAAAAGATAATGATGAAAAAGTACAAAAAAATATCAACACCAAGAAAAAAAAGAAAAAAAAAACAATACCAAGGTCAAAACAACAGGAAAACGAAAACAAAAGAAAGCAAGGAAAAGAAAAGATGAAAATGAAAAAGATAATGATGAAAAAGTACAAAAAAATATCAACACCAAGAAAAAAAAGAAAAAAAACAATACCAAGGTCAAAACAACAGGAAAACGAAAACAAAAGAAAGCAAGGAAAAGAAAAGATGAAAATGAAAAAGATGATGAAAACGAAAAAAAAAAATCAACAAGAAAAAACAAAAACAAATAAACAATACCAAGATAAAAACAACAGGAAAACAAAACAATATATATATACGTAAACAGCATCCCTTCCCTCGAGATGCGTTTCCCTTTTATTTCCATTCGCTCACCGTCATGTATTTTCCTTTTCCTTTTTATTATTTTTTGGTCGGCCGGGCAATCCGTAATCCATGCTAATAGCGAGCCAATCCGGATTAAACCAAGCATTATCAAGCGTTCCGGGTAACACAGAATCAGGAAGCGATATCCGAAC
Source organism: Eriocheir sinensis (assembly GCF_024679095.1). NCBI lineage: Eukaryota > Metazoa > Arthropoda > Malacostraca > Decapoda > Varunidae > Eriocheir > Eriocheir sinensis. The sequence continues at coordinate 9,477,019 of NC_066567.1, forward strand.
TTCAAACATGAGATAGAGAGCGAGAGGACTTGACGGGAGAGGAGAGAAGGGGGAAGGAGTAAGGGAGAGAGGGGGAAGGGGGAGAGCGAGGGAAGGGGAGGGAATGAGGGAGGAAGAGTGGGAAGGAGAAGGAATGAGGGAAGGGAGAGAGGGAGGGAGGGAGGGAAGGAAAATAGGAGAGGAAGCGAAGGAAAGGGTAGAAGGGAGGGGAGCCGCTGTCGTAAAGAAAACACCTCAAGGGCAAAAAAAAGCAAAAATAAATAAAAATAAATAAAAAAAGTAATAAAGTAATAAAAACCTTCATCCCATACAGCCTTACCATGTCACCATCACAACGACTCACAACTTTAAGTCAAGGTGAGAAGAATAACATTTTTTCCTCTCTAATTACTCAGCGAAATGTCGAAATGTTGCAATGCTGACAGAATGCCCTCCAGCCCTAATCACACACACACACACACACACACACACACACACACACACACACACACGCACACACACATGACTCGTTCCATAATATTAAGTTTTGTGACCATGAACTTTGATATTTTACAGAATGTGATGAGAGAGAGAGAGAGAGAGAGAGAGAGAGAGAGAGAGAGACGGACACAGGAATACAAATGAAGGTTAATTAAGTCACAAGAGAGGGAGACAAAGACGAACGCAAACGAAAATTAACCATAAAAAGAAAAGCCGAAAAAAAGGAGAAACAAGTAAAGAGAAAGACACACACACACACACACACACACACACACACACACACACACACACACACACACACGCACACGCACACACACACACACACAGAGGCACTCAACAAACAGCTTATTTGCACGACGTCGGCGTCAATAAATAAATCAAAGAGAAATTAGGAAAAAGAAATTCGCGGGAGACAACAAAGGAGAAAGTGTGGAGAGGAAGGAGAATTAGGAGGAGGAGGAGGAGGAGGAGGAGGAGGAGGAGGAGGAACTTACGATGTGGAAAGAGAAAAATGAGATAAAATATTGTTTTGAAGGGAACAGGAAGAGAGAGAGAGAGAGAGAGAGAGAGAGAGAGAGAGAGAGAGAAATTCAAACACGGGCAATAATATATGACACA
>NC_066567.1:9483116-9535616 GCF_024679095.1 Eriocheir sinensis
TGGATAGGAAGATATACATTACAATAAAGACTGATTAAAGATTTACCTGAGAAAGAGAAGAGAAAGTGAAGATGCTGTTAAACTTTTTCATCTCCCAAACATAGATAGATACACAGATAAAAAGATATACAGTACAATAAAGACTGATTAAAACTTTACCTGAGAAAGAGAAGAGAAAGTGAAGATGCTGTTAAACTCCTTCATCTCCAATCAATTAAGTTATTCAGAGAAGGAAATAAAGTAAAGACTGATGAGTTTACCTGAGGAAGGGATGAGAGAGTGGAGATGCTGGTTAACTATTTCATCTTTTCTCATCAGTTAACAGGGAGGAGAAAAATATAGTGAATCGTTTCAAGGTAAGGGAGGCAGGTAGCTCTAGGAAAGAAAAAAATAGGGGGAACAAAGAAAAAAGCTCTGATAATATGAATTTACCTAAGGAAGGGATACAAGAATAAAGATGCTTTATAACTCATTTTTCCTCATCATACACTAACTTACACGCAAGCGAAGAGAAGATGGCGCCACTATAAACACTTGCCTGCGCCAGGACGAGCTGAGGCCGACTACCATCCTGGACCCCCAAGCAAGCCGACTACCATCCTGGACCCCCAAGCAAGCCGACTACCATCCTGGACCCCCAAGCAAGCCGACTACCATCCTGGACCCCCAAGCAAGCCGACTACCATCCTGGACCCCCAAGCAAGCCTACCGGCGCAATAGGCGTAGACGTAAAAAAATAAAAATAAAAAAATTAAAAAGCAGAAGAAAATTTGAGAAAACGAACGAGACGCGGAAACAAGAGATAAAAGGGATGCTGCATATCTTCAACCTCCCCGCATCTTATCAACGGTCATCCACCCTCCCGGCCTGTCCACACGTCCACACACACAACACGCCTCCCTTATCATGTCCAGGGTGAGTCTTATGTCCAGGGCCAGTCTTATCACGCCTAGGACGGCCTGCAAGCGTAGGGCGACGGGGCTTTGGAGAACTCTCTATCTTAGCGTGTGTCCTTGTGTATTCACGTCGCCTTGTATGAATTGGGGTGTTGGCTATGCATATTAGACGAAGGTTTGATAATGGTATAGTATCCTTGGCTCCACAGAAATGTTTGAAAATGTTTAGAAATGGTTGAAAATGCTTAGAAAATGCTTATGAATGTTTGAAAATGTTTATAAATGTTTGAAAATGATTGGAAATGATTAGAAAATGCTCTGAAATGTTTGAAAATGCTTTGAAATGTTTGAAAATGCTTTGAAATGTTTGAAAATGCTTAGAATTGTTTGAAAATGCTTTGAAATGTTTGAAAATGCTCTGAAATGTTTGAAAATGCTCTGAAATGTTTGAAAATGCTTTGAAATGTTTGAAAGTGCTTTGAAATGTTTGAAAATGCTTATAAATGTTTGAAAATGCTTATAAATGTTTGAAAATGCTTTAAAATGTTTGAAAATGTTTTTAAATGCTTAGAAAATGCATATAAATGTTTGAAAATGCTTATAAATGCTTAGAAAATGCTTATAAATGTTTGAAAATGCTTTGAAATGATTGAAAATGCTTTGCTGTTTCGCATTTTAGAATTGTGATGTAGGTGATGTTTTTCATGTAACATATATTGTTTTTGTTTTTGTTTGTTTGTTTGTTTTTTCATCATTTCCATATTCAAATTACCACTTTAATAAACAAAAGATAATTTATTCATACACAACACGGGTAATACACACACACACACACACACACACACACACACACACACACACACACACACACAAGCACCGCATCTTCACACACAAGCAAACACGAGCAAACTTTTTCTTTTATGCGTCAAATATTCTCTTCCAATACACGACTCGAGAAGGAGGAGGAGGAGGAGGAGGAAGAAGAAGAGGAGGAAGAGGAGGAGGGAGTTTGAGAGCCTAGAAAGAGTTACAGGAGGATGCAGAACACAATGGAGGGAAAAATCGTGAATCCTGGAGAGATGGAGAAATGGAGGAGGAGGAGGAGGAGGAAGAAGAAGAAGAGGAGGAGGAGGAGGCTTGGATAATGTAAGCACAGATAAACCTCGCGAAAAGAAAGAGGAAAGAGGAAAGAGGAAGACAGTAAGTGGCCGCAAGGTTAAGGAAAAAGAAAGCAAAATAAAGAGGAAGAAATCTATGCAAAGAAGAAGACGGAAAGAAAACGAAGGAGATATAAAGAAAACGGGGAACGAATGAAGAAAAAAGGGAAAACTAAAATATTGAAAAAAGAAAGAAGAGAAATGGGAGGAAGAGAGGAAGAGACAGCAAAGAGAGGTGTGAGGATAAGAGAGGAGGAGGAAGAGGAGGAGGAAGAGGAGGAAGAAGAGGCTGAGGGAGGAGGAAACAAGAGCATTTCCTATCATCAGTCTAGAAGAGAGAGAGAGAGAGAGAGAGAGAGAGAGAGATAGAGACAAGGGATGATGTTTGCTCTCTCTCTCTCTCTCTCTCTCTCTCTCTCGTATTTCATCATCGGAGGTAAAAATACTCTTTCAATTCGAATCTCTTAGTCCAGAGATTAGAATTCTTACATTTTCTTATTTTTATGTCTGTCTGCCGTTTGGTTGCTCTCTCTCTCTCTCTCTCTCTCTCTCTCTCTCTCTCTCTCTCTCTCTCTCTCTCTCTCTCTCTTCATACGGTTATCATTCCCCTCCTTTATCATTCACGTTCTTTATCCACTCTTCCGCCGAGGTGGAAGAGGAGGAGGAGGAGGAGGTGGAGGAGGAGGAGGAGGAGGAGGGAAAGTCAATAAGGTAGTGGAGGGAGATGTGTGTTCAAGTCTCTGAAGGTTGGAAAAGTGGAAGAGACGGAGGAATATTCAGGATTTGCTAAGGGTGGAGGAGGAGGAGGAGGCGGAGGAAAAGGAAGAGGAGGAGGAGAAGGAGGGGGAGGAGGAGGAGGAGGAGGAGGAGGAGGAGGAGGAGGAGGCGGAGGAACACTGCATATACAAGTGGGGTTGAAGCGGTGTACGTGTTTGATACAAGATTGATGAGGAGGAAGGGAAGGGAAAGAGGAGGAAGAGAAGGAGGAGGAGGAGAAGGAAGAGGAGGAAGAGGTGGAGGAGGTGGTAGTGATGCAAATTTGAACTGAGAAACACGTTATATCTGTTTGTCTGTTCTTGCTCTCTGTCTGTCTGTCTGTCTGTCTGTCTGTCTCTTTCTTTTCATCTGTCTGCCTGTTTCTTAGTTTATTCCCGTTTATTCCTCTCATTCTTTCAGCTTGTGTGTTTGTCTGTCTTTCTGCCTGTATGTCTGTCTATCTGTTTGTCTGTCTGTCTGTGTGTCTGTCTGTCTGTCTGTCTGTCTCTGATCTCTCTTACTCTTCATCTGTCTCTGTTTCTTTGTTTATTCTCGTTTATTCCTCTCATTCTTTCAGCTTGTGTGTTTGTCTATCTTTCTGTCTGTCTGTCTGTCTGTCTGTCTAACAATATCTATAAAAACAAACACGCGTCCATTCATTTCCTCCTTTCCGCTTCACTGATACTGTCAAAACACACACACACACACACACACACACACACACACACACACGCACGTACAGCAGACCCTCGTGTGTAACAAAGCATCAAACGATAGAAAAAACAAAACAAACAACAATTAGCTGCTTCAAACGAGAGAGAGAGAGAGAGAGAGAGAGAAATCATAACTTGTTGCTGCTTGTCATCTCACACACACACACATACACACACACACCGTCTACCTGTATTCCCTCTTAATTAACGGGGTACAGGTGCCATGGATTACCTGCTGGCGGTCACCTGGTGCTTCGCGGGTCAATGCACTGGTCAGCCCTTGTCCCCTTCCCTTCCTTCCCTTCCTTCCTTTCCTTCCTCTTCGATTCCTTCCCTCTGCTCCTTCTCCTCACTCCTTCCCTCCTTCCTCCCCTCCTTCCCTTTCTCCAATCCTTCCCTTCCTTTTCGATTCCTTCCTTCTGCCCTTTCTCCTCACTCCTTCCCTTCTTCCTATTCCTCCACCGTGACATCCTTTCTGCCTTCCCCTTTGCCTCTCTTCTTCCTTTCCTCCTCCCTTACTTCCCTTCTTCCCTCCTTCCTTAATCTTGCGTCTTATCCTCATTCCTTCCTTTCTCTCTCTTCCCTTCGCTTCCCTCCTTCCTTCAAATCTTCCTGTATTACCCTCTTGCGTTTCCCTTCTCTCCCTTCCCTCCTGCCTCCTTGTCCTTTCTTCCTTCCCTCCTTCAGGCATTCTCTTCGCCTCTCCTTCCATGACCCGATTTCTGCTTTATCCACAAGAACACTCAATGGAACTAGATACAGCAAGCGTTTCTCATTGTCATCTTATCCCTTCCCTTCCTTCCTCCTCATCTCCTTCCCTCCTCCACTTCCTTCTTTCCTCCCTCCTTCCTTCTTCTTCCCTGATTTGCTCTCCAGTTCCTTCACACTCACGCTGACCTGATAGCACAAACGTTTTCACTTCCTACGCTAGTGCTGGAAACGTTTCATCTCACGAGTCCTCTGAAATAACGTTAGCTTTGATGAGTTCGTAGAAAGGCTTGTTTGTTTTGATTCCTGTTGCTGTTATTGTGTGTCTGATTCCGTGTGAGAGTGTAAAAGTTCTTTGTTCTGTTTTTGTTTTCATGTTTTTTTGAGTGAATTCGTTTTATATAAGTAAGATAGGATGGTTCTTTTTTTTTCTCTCTCTGTTGTTGCTTATCTTTGAACTCTATCTTTATTCATTTTCACAACATTACAGTTTATATTTCTTTCGATTTTGCATTTTTTTTCGTTTCACTCTCATTGCAAACGTATTTATATAAGTAAGATAGGATGGTTCTCTCCTTTTCTCTGTTGTCCTCTATCTTTAAACTCTATCTTTATTCATTTTCACAACATAACGGTTTATATTTCTTTCGATTTTGCATTTTTTTCGTTTCACTCTCATTGCAAACGTATTTATATAAGTAAGATAGGATGGTTCTCTTTTTTTCTCTGTTGTTCCCTATCTTTAAACTCTATCTTTATTCATTTTCACAACATTACAGTTTATATTTCTTTCGATTTTGCATCTTTTTCGTTTCACTCTCATTGCAAACGTTTTTATATAAGTAAGATATGATGGTTTTCTCCTTTTCTCTGCTGTTCCCTATCTTTAAACTCTATCTTTATTTATTTTCACAACATTACGTTTTATATTTCTATCTGTTTTCCATCTTTTTCGTTTCACTCTCATTGCAAACGTTTTTATATAAGTAAGATAGGATGGTTTTCTCCTTTTCTCTGCTGTTCCCTATCTTTAAACTCTATCTTTATTCATTTTCACAACATTACGGTTTAGATTTCTTTTCTATTTTCTATCTTTTTCGTTTCACTCTCATTGCAAACGTTCTCTTTCCTTTTTTTTTTTTTTTAGGTACTGCCAGTAGTGCCGATAAGCTGTCTTGAAGGGTTCTCTTGGGCGGCCCTATCCCGTTGTGGCGCAGACGAATTGTGTTTACAGTGCCTGCCGTGATGCACGACTCTTGTTTGTCCTTTCTGTTCAATCAATTCCTTCCTCCTTCCTATTCTTTCTCTTCATTCCTCCCTCATTCCTTCCCTCTCTACTATCTCTTCCTTAAAACCATTCCTTTCTCCCTCCTTTCAATTCCTCTCTCCTTCCTGTTCTATTTCACAACACTACAGTTTCTATCTCTATCAACTTTGCATCTTTCTCGTTTTACTCTTCTCACAAACGTTCGCTTTCGTGGTCGTTTTTACCGTCAAGACTTTCTGTCTACCGGGTGCAAACGTTTCCAAGCTTCACACAACATTTTCTCTTCCCTGTCTTGTCTTCCAACGTTTCTCTCCCTCGCAAAAGACGTTTCTTTCACCAACACGTTTTTTTTACGATCTTTCTGTCGTCGAATGTTTTTTTTTTCTCTCTCTCTTTCTCTCTCTTGCCCTTGAGGTGTCCAAATTTTACCTCCACTTCTTTTTTCCTCTTTTTTTCTCTCCTGTGCTTTGTATCTTGACCACTTTGAACTCGTAAGGAAAAAAACTCCACTTGAAGTTTGTTTCCCTCTGCGACTTTTTTTCCCACTGCGATATTTTTCCCGGTGGCTTAATTGAAATGTTCTTTATACACGCTACATGTTTTTTTTTTTTTTTTCTTTTTTTAATCGGTGTTGCCAATTGCTGTCACTCAAAACTCCCCCTTCTCTTTTTTTGTTCTCTTTCTTCCTTTCTCTTTTCTTCTTTCATTGTTCTTTTCCCATTCTCTTTCTCATTCTCTTTCTTCCATTGTCTTCTTTGCTTCCTCCTTTATTCTCTCCTCTTCTCTTTCTTCTTCCTTTCCTTTTCCTTCTTTTCTTCCATGTTATTCACTCCCCTTCTTCTTTTTCTTGTCTGTCTTCTTTCTTTTTTCTTCATATTTTCTTCCCCTTCCCTTCCTTCTTCTTCCTTTCCTTCTCCTTCTTTTCTTCCATGTTATTCTCTCTCCTCCTTCTTTTTCTTGTCTGTCTTCTTTCTTCTTTCCTTCCTTCATATTCTCTTCCCCTTCTCTTTCTTCTTCTTCCTTTCCTTCTTCTTTTCTTCATTCATCATTTTCTTCCCTTCTTTTCTTCCTTTAAAATTTTCTTCCCTTCTCTTTCTTATTCTTGTCTGTCTTCTACCTTCCTTTCTTCCTTAATTAATATCTCACCTTCTCTTTCTTCTTCTTCCCTTCTATCTACTTCTTCTCTTTCTTCATTAAAATCTCCTTCCTCAACTCTTCCATCTACTCTTCAGTGCACATCTCCCTCCTTCTATCTCTCTTTCTATTTCTCTTTTTCTTTCCGTCTATCTTTCTCTGTTCCTCCCTTTGCTCTAGTTAAAATCCCTCCTCAGTCCTCCTTCCTTCCTTCTCTCCTTCCTTCCTCTCCTTATTTACTCTATTCATCATCATCTCATCATCATCGTCATCATCCTTACCTCCTTACCTTCCAACACACACGTCCAGGTCAGTCCAGTACAATATTCTCCCAACACGAAAAAAAGGGAGCGGTAGGGACCCTCTCTTTCTTCCTCTACAAAGGTGCTCAAAAAAGACTCTCCCTTCGCCCTCCTTTGAACAGGTAAGAAAAAAACACCTGGACGTGAAGAGGGAAAGGTTTCTTTTATGGTTGAGAGCACCTTGCTGTGAGAAATTAATTACCTGGTGTGTGTATCGAAGAAGAAGAGGAGGAGGAGGAGGAGGAGATAGAAAATGAAGAGGAAGAAATAGAGGAAGTATAGAAGACCTGGTCAAAGAGGAAGGAGGAGTATAGAAGTGTTTGTAAAAGAAAGAGGAGGGGGAGGAAAGATTGGGGGGGGGGGGAGAAGAAGAAGAAGAAGAAGAAGAAGAAGAAGAAGAAGAAGAAGAGCTGGTCAAAGAAGGAGTATAGAAGAGTTTGTAAAAGAAAGAGGAAGAGGAGGAAAGACTGGGAGTAAGAAGAAGAGGAGGAAGAAGAAGAGGAAGAAGAAGAAGAAGGAAAGAAAAGAAGAGTTGGTAGGAGTAAGTGTAAGGATTAGTGTGTGTGTGTGTGTGTGTGTGTGTGTGTGTGTGTGTGTGTGTGTGTGTGTGTGTGTGTGTGTGTGTGTGTGTGTGTGTGTGTGTGTGTTTCACACACACACACACACACACACACACACACACACACACACACACGCACTAATGGCCACGATTCACAGGTGTTAAAGACTTGACCATTCCATTACCTGAGTCTTGATTGGCCATTTAAAGTTCAGGCAGGTAATGAAAGCTCTCTCTCTCTCTCTCTCTCTCTCTCTCTCTCTCTCTCTCTCTCTCTCTCTCTCTCTCTCTCTCTCTCTCTCTCTCTCTCTCTCTCTCTCTCTCTCTCTCTCTCAGTAAGTCCTCAAGATCATGAATTTACGAGGATGGGTTTTTTTTTTTGTCTAACTGTCTGGCCGTTGTCTGGATGCCGTCTCTCTCTCTCTCTCTCTCTCTCTCTCTCTCTCTCTCTCTCTCTCTCTCTCTCTCTCTCTCTCTCTCTCTCTCTCTCTCTCTCTCTCTCTCTCTCTCTCTCGGCATTATGTGATATTACCGGAATTAGTTTTAAGAGAGAGAGAAACAAACAAAGTGTCCCATTTGACCTTTCTCTCCCTATCTCCCTCCGTCTTCCCTTCCCTTATCTCTCCTCCTCCTCCTCTTCCTCCTCCTCCTCCTCCTTGTCATTTTACTTGTTTTGAAACCCTACGTTGCGTTCTGGCCTTGTTTGACTTACACACACACACACACACACACACACACACACACACACACACACACACACACACACACACACACACACACACACACACACACATACACACACACACGACGGAGAGTCACAGAAATAGATTTTAAAGATGTGTTGTCCCTGTTTACTGTTTTAGAAGGAGGAGGAGGAGGAGGAGGAGGAGGAGGAGGAGATTAACAAAAAAGAGCAACAAAAACTAAAACAAAAACAAAAACAATATAATAACAAAAAAAACATTAAAAGAAAATGAAAAAAAGAAGAAAAATGAGAAATAAAAGAAAACAGTAAAGGAAAACGAGAAGAAAAAGAGGAAAGGAAGATAATGATGATAATGATAATAATGATGATGATGATGATGATTGAAAGTGAGAAGGAGTGAGATAACAGATGAACCACTCCCTTTTTTCCCTCTCCCTTCCTCCTCCTTTCCCTCCTTTCTTCTCTCTCCCTCCCTAACTCTTTCCCTCCCTCCCTCCCTGAAATAAACCACTCCTTTCCTTTCCTCTCCCTCTCTCCCTCTTTATCTCCCTTCCTCTCCCTCCCTCCCTTCTCCCTTTCACTCCCTCATTCACTCTTTCCCTCCCTCCCTCACTCCCTGAAATGAACCGCTCCTTTCCTTCCCTCCTACCTCTCTCCCTCTTTATCTCCCTTTCTCTCTCTCTCCCTCCCTTCTCCCTACCTCTCCCTCACTCACTCTTTCCCTCCTCTCCCAGATATTAACCCCTCCTTTCCTTCCCTCCTCCCTATCTTCCTCTTTATCTCCCTTCCTCTCTCTCCCTCTCTTCTCCTTTCCTCTCCCTCCCTCACTTTCCCTCCCTCCCTCCCTCCTAGAAATGAATCGCTCCTTCCCTTCATCTCTCCCTCTTTATCTCCCTTCCTCTCTCTCACTCTCTCACTCTTTCCCTCCCTCCCATAAATGAACCGTTCCTCTCCCTCCCTCCACCCTTTCTCCCTCTTTATATCCCTTCTTCTCTCTCCCTCTTTATCTCCCTTCCTCTCTCTCTCCCTCCCTTCTCCCTTCCTCTCCCTCACTAACTCTCCCTCCCTCCCTCCCTGAAATGAATCGCTCCTTCCCTCCCTTTCTCCCTCTTTATCTCCCTTCCCCTCCCTCCCTCACTCCCTCACATCACATTTTCTCGCCCTATTTCACCCTTTGGTACTCTCCCTTCCCCTCAAACCGACCGTCTTTCCTTCCCTCCCTTTCCTTCTTTATCTCCCACCCTCCCTCCCTCCCCTTCCTCTCCTCGTTAACGTCTCTCCTCCATCTCCCTTTTCTAACACTCCTTCGTCCCTTATCCGCGTCTGTCTCTTCTACCTTCTACTCTTCTTCTCTTCTACTCTTCTACGTTTTCTCTTATTATCTTTTATTATCTCTTTTTACTTATCTTTCTCTTCTACGTCTCCTCTTCTCTCCTTCTATTATCCTCTATCTTACTCTACGTTCTTCTCTTCTACTATGGTTCAACTTTTTTTTCTTTTAATTTCTCTTCTACTTTATGATCTCTCTTCATTTCTCTTCTTCTACTTTCCTTTGTCGTGTTCTGCTTTCCTCTTTCTTGTCTTCTCTTTATTCTCTTCTACGATTTTCTCATTTATTATTATTTTTTGCTAATCTCTTTACTTATGTCTTTCTCTTCTACCTCTCCTCTCATTTTACTATTCTCTAACATACTTTCCTGCCTTCTTTTCTCTATTCACTCTCTTTTTTTCTCTTCTCTCTTTTACTCTGCTTTGAACTACTTAACTTTTTCTCCTCTTCTTTTTCTCTTCTCTTTCTCCTCCATTCTTCTTGCATTTCCTTCTCTTTCGTCTTTTTCTCTCTTCTCTTCTCTTCTCCTCTACTTTCCTTTCTTTCCTCCTCTCTCTTTTCTCTTCTTTTTCTCTTATCTTCTCTCCTCTCCTTTCCTTTATCAACCTTTCTCTCTCCTTTCTCTTCTTTCTCTTATCTTTTCTCTCCTCCCCTTTCCTTTCTCTTCCTCTCTCTTCTCTCCTTTCTCTTCTCTTCCCTATTCCTTTCTTTTCTCTCCTTTCCTTTCTCTTCCTTCCTCCTCTCTTCTATTCTCTTCTCTTCTCTTCTCTTATTTTCTCTCCTCTCCTTTCCTTTCTCTTACTTCCTCCTCTCTCCTTTCTCTTCTCTTCCCTTCTTTCTTCCTCTTCTCTCCTCTCCTTTCTCTTCTATACTTGCTCATATTAACATCAAATTTATTCCACCTAATATTTTTCCCTCATATATTTCCTCCTCCTTCCTCCCTCTTTTTACGCGCTTTCGTTAAAACTTTTTCTCTCCTCTCAATTATCGTTTTTATCTCTCTCTCTCTCTCACTCTCCTTCTCTCTTTCTCTCTAATGTCTTCTTATTTTTCCTTCTTTATTTCTTTCCTTCCCTTATTTCTTCTCCTGTCTGTTTCTTCTTCTGTTCGTTTCTTTATCTTTTTGAAATTTATGTATCTTCACTTTTTTTTTTTTTTGCGATATTGTATTTATTTGTAACACTGTGTCTGTCTGTCTGTTTCTCTCTCTCTCTCTCTCTCTCTCTCTCTCTCTCTCTCTCTCTCTCTCTCTCTCTCTCTCTCTCTCTCTCTCTCTCTCTCTCTCTCTCTCTCTCTCTCTCTCTCTCTCTCTCTCTCTCTCTCTCTCTCTCTCTCTCTCTCTCTCTCTCTCTCTCTCTCTCTCTCTCTCTCTCTATCTCTCTCTCTCTCTCTCTCTCTCTCTCTCTCTCTCTCTCTCTCTCTCTCTCTCTCTCTCTCTCTCTCTCTCTCTCTCTCTCTCTCTCTCTCTCTCTCTCTCTCTCTCTCTCTCTCTCTCTTCTTTTTTCTCTTCTCAGCATCCGTCTCATCTCCTCTTTCCTCTGATCTCTCTCCTCTCGCATCATAAATCTTCACCCAAGCATCTCCTCCTCCTCCTCCTCCTCCTCCTCGTCAAGGTGATACGCAAAACAGACGTGCCTCCCTCCCTCCCTCATTTACCTTCTCGACACGTGCGCACTTAGTTACCGTCCCCGCCTCAAGACGCCCCCTGACACCCTTAGAGAGAACCGTCCCGCGAGGAAGATAAGTGTTTACCTGTGTTTACCGAGGGAGAGAGAGAAAGAGACGGTGAGGGGGGGGACTTTAAGTAGACGCAATATCGCAGAAAAAGTGAAGATATATAAATTTGAAAAGATAACGAAGGGAACAGAGACGAAATAGACAAAGGAAGAAGAATAAAGAAGGGAAAGAAGGAAGTTAAAAAGGAGAATAAAAGAGAATTAGAGAGAAAGAAAGATGAAAGCGATAATAGAGGGGAAAAAAAAAGGTATATACTATGGTCAAGTTAGTCATTGAGGAAAAAAAATATATGTACGAATGACTCTACTACTACCACTACTACTACTACTACTACTACTACTACTACTACTACTACTACTACTGCTGCTACTGCTTCATCGAGGTTTCCCATTTTCACACACAGATTACAGTTGGCATTTCGCATTAATTTTCAGGCAACGAATTTTCAGAAAGAATATTTGGGTGCGGATGTAACTCTCTCTCTCTCTCTCTCTCTCTCTCTCTCTCTCTCTCTCTCTCTCTCTCTCTCTCTCTCTCTCTCTCTCTCTCTCTCTCTCTCTCTCTCTCTCTCTCTCTCTCTCTCTCTCTCTCTGCCTCAACAATACGTATATCTAACATTCTCCCCCGCAACCAAATAAAAAAAAAAGAAGAAACGGAAAAAAAGGAACAGGAAAAAAACAGGAAATGAAAATATCGCAGAATAAACAGGCGGTAAAAATGTTTATGAAAGAGTGAAATAAAAAAAATAAAAAGGTTACGCAGTGATGCCAGCGGGGTCGACCACGGCGTAAAAAAAGTGTTGCCAATATCAGTGTTGTTGTTTTTTTCACTTCGTTATTTTTTATACGCGAAAGGTTTGTTTGTTACGTAAAGATCAAAGGTTTATCTGATGTTTTTTTGTGTCTTTCCTTTCACTGAACAACTTTTTGGAGCAACACATTTTTTTTCTTTTGTCTAACGAGCTATATTTGGGTGATGCGTTATTATTTTTTTTCAGCTAGCCATCTATGTATTTTTGTTTGTTTTTTGTTTGTTTATTTGTTTTTTTGATTATGTATATTTCATTTTGACTAACCACTTCCATTTCTTTTTTTCAATTTATCCATTCTTCTCCTCTCCATAATTTACGGATCACTTTCAAAATAATCGCTTCAGTACAATTCTTTTTTCTAACACATGTTGTAACTAGACGCCTAGCACTCGGCGAGTGCACACCTCCGCCAAGGATCGTCCTGAAAATTGGTAAGGGCATCAACCGTGATCCTATGCATCATATGGAAGCATTTGTTTCGAAATTTGATGAAATTCTATTTTTTTCGAAACTTTGACCTTGGGCGAACTTTTCGAGGTCAAAGGTCAAGGCCATGCAAGGTGCGTCTTTCCATGAGCTAAAGAATGAACCAAGTCTGAAGTCTCTACGATGACGAGAACCGAAGTTATGGCCAATCTGACGCTTAATGGGTTCCATTCTGGATGGACATGAAGCTTCCTTGAAAAATTGGTTGAGATATCCGCAAAATTGTGCACAGGAGACTGTTAACGAACAAACAAACAAATAAACATACTGACCGGACCGAAAATATAACCTCCTCCAACTTCGTTGGCGGAGGTAATAATATCAATTTTAACCCAACTTTTTAATATACCTTCAAAAGCTACATTATTGATAAGACACAAATACACTTTTTTTTACATATTATATCACAGACCGAAATAAATATGAGGGTATAAAGAGGGGAATAAATGGAGAGATAGAAAACAACACGTATCTAACATTCTCCACCACAAGCAAAAAAAATATAACGGGAAAAAAAAGGAACAGGAAAAAACAGAAAATGAAAATATTATCGCAAACAAAGAGCATGATACATAAACACTCCCTATCTGTCTGCCTATACCAAATACCCTTTTTCTTACACATTTTAACACAAACTGAGAAAAAAAATATGAGAGTACAATGAAGAATGGAAAGAGAAGAATGGACTGGAGAGAGAATAGAACGAAGAAGGAAGAGAGAAAAAAATAAAGAGATATGGAGAGAGAGGGCGGAAATAGAGAGAGATAATTGAATAGAGAAAGGAGAGAGAGAACAACATATAGAGGATGATACAAAACTCATCTCTATCTATCAACCCATCTACCTGTCAGACTAAATCAATGCCAACACTCACAGGTAAGGGGAAGCTCCTGCCCTCTAGCGGTGCACCAAATAACTCACCTGAAACAAAGAAAATGGAACGTCAGCATTAAATCATCCTTGCCTCATCACATTATTATAAGGGAGAGCATAAAAAGGATATTAGCCCCCTCACTCATACAGGAGAAGGCTCATTATCCCCTTCTTCTGATAATGAGGAAAAAGAGGAAAGATTTATATAGTGAAGGTTAGGTGGGTGTGAAGGGAATGGAGAAGAGGAAGAAGAGGAGGAGGAGGAGGAGGAGAGCGTGGAGGACAGAAAGGGAGAGAAGAAAAGAAACTGTAGATAATGAGGAAAGTTGGAGTAGAGAGAGAGAGAGAGAGAGAGAGAGAGAGAGAGAGAGAGAGAGAGAGAGAGAGAGAGAGAGAGAGAGAGAAATAGTACAAAAAATGACAGCCTGGAGAGATGGAGATAAATTCAGACCAAAAAAAAACATAACATACAAAAAAAGAGAAGCAATGAAGACAAATAACCAGACACACACACACACACACACACACACACACACACACACACACACACACACACACACACACACACACACACACACACACACAATTAGTCGCATTCTGATTCTCTTAATGGAATCTCTAAAAGTTTAATTACAAAACACCCGCGAACATTAATGGAAAGTGATATCTCTCTGTTGTTGTTGCTGTTGTTGTTGGCGGTGGTGGTAGTGGTGGTGGTGATGTTGTTGTTGTTGTTGTTGGTGGTGGTGGTGGTGGTGGTGATGGTGGTGTTTATTGAATGTTGTTGTTGTTATTGTTGTTATTGTTGTTGTTGTTGGTGGTGGTGGTGGTGGTGTTTATTGAATGTTCACAAATTTATTGCTTGTGTATATTGTGAAACAGAAACACATACATACATACATACATACATACATACATACATACATACATACATATAAATACATTCTCTCTCTCTCTCTCTCTCTCTCTCTCTCTCTCTCTCTCTCTCTCTCTCTCTCTCTCTCTCTCTCTCTCTCTTCCTCCCCTCAACTTCCCCCCTCTTCCTCCCCTCTCTCTTCCTCCCTCCCTCCCTCCCCCTCCCCACCCCCCCACCCTCCCTCTGTTGCCAGGGTAGACGGCTGAGTCAGGATCGCTCCCATGAATTCAGGAAGGGATAAAGTGCGGTCATTAAGTTAAGCTCCTAAGTATAACCGTTAAGTGCGGTCGCGTAAATTGTGTGTTTGCCAGCGAAGGGGGATTTGCAGCAGACGGAAAAAATCTCAACGTGGGGTTCGAGGCTGCCAGCGGGTACAAAGGAGAGAGAGGGAGTTTGAGATTGGTATTATAACACTAACATCTAACATCAACCATTTCTAGAGGCCAAAGAGCGGGTCAAATGGGTTGTAATGAGTTTTTCTTTCTTCACTGTTCAGAGGAAGGGTCAGACTACCACCAGGGTCATAACTCCCACGATAGACTAGTAAATTACGTGTTCTCGGGCGCAGAAATTGTTTAAAAATATGGCCCTCAGACCCGAGCAAAGTGATCCACAAAAAGGGTCTGGGATGAATGGGATCGCCTTGGCACCCGTGTGGTGAGCGTGAATACGATTGGATGCCGCATAAGGAGGTTCAGGAGACTTATGAAAGGAGGGGAATTGACGGAGCTGCGGGAGTGGATATTCTTGTTGACAGACCGACATCTTGCGGACTCCTGCTGTTCGTGTGTGTGTGTGTGTGTGTGTGTGTGTGTGTGTGTGTGTGTGTGTGTGTGTGTGTGTGTGTGTGTGTGTGTGTGTGTGTGTTCTATTCCTACTCACAACATGGTAGGTTAGGTTAGGTTAGGTTAGGCTACGTTAGGTTAGGAGAGGTGTGTGTGTGTGTGTGTGTGTGTGTGTGTGTGTGTGTTCCATTCCTACTCTCAACATGTTAGGTTAGGTTAGGAGAGGTATGTGTGTGTGTGTGTGTGTGTGTGTGTGTGTGTGTGTGTGTGTGTGTGTGTTCCATTCCTACTCTCAACACGGTAGGTTAGGTTAGGTAAGGTTAGGTTAGCAGAGGTGTGTGTGTGTGTCTGTGTGTGTTTGTGTGGCAGGTAGGTTAGGTTAGGTTAGGTTAGGAGAGGTTAGGAGAGGTGTGGCCGTGGCAGCGACGTAACATTCCTACACACTTTCCAACCCAGCGAATATGAGGACGCAGCAATGAGGGGGAATGTGTCACTGAGCCCAGGGTACACTGCCTTAAAACCCGCTAATCCACGGAGGGCGTATAAGTCAGGGTGCAGCGCCAAGGTATTAGGCCAGCAGAGGTGTTATTTAAGAGCCATAACGATCGACCGCGTGGGGACAAGAATCCGTACTCTTAATCCAGGTAAGTCAGCTGAATGGAGTAAAGACTATCACCTTTATATAAAGAGGAGGAGGAGGAGGAGGAGGAAGGGGAATGAGAGGAGGGGAGGAAGATTTTTAGTACGTAGGGAAGGAAAACAGCAAGAGGAAGAGGAGGAGAAGGAGGAGGAAGGTTAGGTTAGGTTTTAATCCAGGTAAGTCAGGTGAATGGAGTAAAGACTATCACCTGTATATAGAAAGGAGGAGGAGGAGGAAGGGGAATGAGAGGAGGGGAGGAAGATTTTTAGTACGTAGGGGAGGAAAACAGCAAGAGGAAGAGGTGGAGGAGGAAGGGAAACAAGAGGAGGAGGAAGAGGAGGTTCAGTACGTAGGGGAGAATAGGAAAAGAGGCGGAAAGCGATAAAGAGAGTAACCGGAAGGAAGGAAGGAAGAGGGGAAAGAGGGAGAGGGAAACAGAAAACAGGAGAACACTGAAACGGGAAGAGGAGGAAAACTGAAGGAAAAAACAGAGGAAAAAACACAAGAGGAAGATATTAACAGAGAAACAGACCAACACACACAGACACAGACAGACACAGGGAGAGGGGGGGGAGAAGTGGGGGGAGGGAGCGAGGTATGAAGTGTAGTTTGGGACGAGAAATGAAGTTTAACGACGTGTATTTTTCCTTCTACAAACTCATATCAGGCCATTAAAAAGAACGAAGGAAGGGCGGAAATTCACGTCAGGTTCAGAATGCGTAATTTGAGGGGAAAGGCGGGAGAAGGTCAGGAAGGGAGAGATAATAGGGAGGCAAAAAAAAGGAAGGAAAGGGAGAGAAAAAAAGGAAGATAGGAAGGGAGAGAAAGAGAGAACAAATTGAGGAAAGGGAGAGGAAATGAGAGTGGTTTGGAGATAAAGTTCGAAAGGGAAAAAGGAAAAGGGAAGGAAAAAAGGAAGAGCGGAAAAAAGAAAGAGAAAGGAAAAGAGGAAAAAAAGGAACCACGAAAGAAGGAAAAGAGGAAAAAAAAGAACGAAAGCAAGAAAAAGAGAATGAAAAAGAGGAGAATAGAATGAACGGAAAAGAGAAAGAGAAGCAAAAAGAGAAGAAAAGGAAGAAAGTAAAATAAAAAGAGAAAGCAAAGTGAGAGAAGAGGAGGAAAAAGGAAAATAAAAGAAGAATAAAAGAAGAAATGGAGAGGAGAGAAACCAAAGGAATGAATAAGGAGAAATAAAGAAGAATTGAATAAACGAGAGAGAGAGAGAGAGAGAGAGAGAGTATAAAGGTGAAAAGGATACGATATTGGAGAGAAGGAGGGAGAAAGGGAGAGATAGAGGGAGGGAGAGAGGGAGGGAGGGAGACAAGGGAGATAAAAGGAGTCTGTAGAATATAAACATCCCTCAGACGTGATCCCATTTTCTATTTGGGAGCGAAAGAAAACGGGCCTCAAGAAATTATTCGATGGTGTTCCTCTACTCTTTGGGAGGAGGAGAACGAGACGATAGAATTCCTGAGAGGCAGAAAAAAGGCGAAAAAAAGAAGGAAAAACTCGGGGATGTGGAAAATTAGTTACTTTGAAAGACCTCCCGAAAAAATATTATATGGGCCTAGCAATGATTTCAACTTTTTAATTACTTTTTTCTGTTATTTTTTCTTCCTTAGGCCAAATAAATATAGTCCCAAAACCCCGAATGTGGAAAATAAGTTACATTGAAAGACCCCCCCAAAAATATTATTCAGGCCTATCGATAATTCCAACTTTTTAATGACTTTTTTGTGCTTATTTACTTTCCCTTGGGCCAAATAAATAGTCCCAAAATCCCGGATGTGGAAAATTAGTTACGTTGAAAGCCATCCCAAAAAATATATTAATTGGAACTATATCAATAATTTCTACTTTTTTAATTCTTTTTTGTTCTGATTTACTTTCCCTTGGGCCAAATAAACACAGTCACAAAATCTTGAAGGTGGAAAATAAGTTACATTGAAAAAAAAAACAAAAAATATATTAATATGAACTATAACAATAATTTAGACTTTTTTAATTACTTTTTTGTGCTAATTTATCTTCCTTGAGCCAAATATATACAGTCCTAAAATTTCGGACGTGGAATATTAGCTCTACTCTGAAAGATTCCAAAAAAATAAAAGGCCTACTCGGAGCTATCAATAATTACGACTTTTTTAATTACTTTTTTTGTGTTGATTTACTTTCCCTTGGACCAAATAAATAGTCACAAAATCTTGAAGGTGGAAAATAAGTTACATTGAAAAACCAGAAAAAAATATATTAATCGGAACTATAACAATAATTTAGACTTTTCTAATTACTTTTTTGTGCTAATTTCTCTTCCTTGGGCCAAATAAATACAGTCCCAAAATTTCGGATGTGTAATATTAGATCTACTTTGAAAGACTCCCAAAAAATAGTAGGCCTACTCGGAACTATCAATAATTTCAACTTTTTTAATTGTTTTTTTGTGATAATTTACTTTCCCTTGGGCCAAATAAACACAGTCCAAAATCCCGGATGTGTAAAATGAATTACGTTGAAAGCCATCCCAAAAAATATATTAATTGGAACCATATCTAATTTAGATTTTTAATTAATTTTTTGTGCTAATTTCTCTTCCTTAGTCCAAACAAATATAGTCCCAAAATTTCGAATGTGGAATATTAGATACTTTGAAAAATTCCCAAAAAATAATAGGCCTACTCGGAACCATAAAAAATTTCGACTTTTAAAAAAAAAATTCTTCTTCCTTAGACCAAATAAATACAGTCCCAGAATCCCGGATGTGGAAAATAAGTTACATTGAAAGCCATCCCAAAAATATATTATTCGGAACTATCAATAATTTCAACAGTTTTTTAATTATTTTTAGTGTTAATTTACTGCTTAGTTTATTAATACGCCAAATAAAGTTAAATTCGAAGGTGTGGAAAATTAATTACATTGAAAGAGCCCCCAATAAATATATCAATCTGGTCTATCAACAATTTCAACTGTTTTTAATTTTTTGGTGTGTGTTAATGTACTTTTTTTTGTTTTATTAATGCGTCACGTAAACACATAGGTCACTATTATAAGACATTTTCGCTTCTACTATTTCTAAAGGTCAAAGAGGGGGTCAGTCGGGTTCTAATGAGTGTTTTTTCAAGTTCATGGTACAGAAGAAGGGTCAGACTACCGCAAGGGCCATACAACTACTCCTGGAAATGCGCACAACTCCAACGAAAGCCTTGTCAAATTTGTGTTCTCGGGCGACGAAATGCATTATAAGACACTCGTTTCCCACATCAGCTATTTCTAAAGGTCAAAGAGGGGGTCAGTCGGGTTCTAATGAGTGTTTCTTCAAGTTCATGGTACAGAGGAAGGGTCAGACTACCGCAAGGGCCATACAACTACTCCTGGAAATGCCCACAACTCCAACGAAAGCCTTGTCAAATTTGTGTTCTCGGGCGACGAAATGTTTTATAAGACACATTCGCTTCTCACATCAACTATTTCTAAAGGTCAAAGAGGGGGTCAGTCGGGTTCTAGTGAGTTCAAACTACCGCAAGGGCCATATAACTACTCCTGGAAATGCCCACAACTCCAACGAAAGCCTTGTCAAATTTGTGTTCTCGGCCGACGAAATGTACTATAAGACACATTCGTTTCTCACATCAACTATTTCTAAAGGTCAAAGAGGGGGTCAGTCGGGTTCTAATGAGTGTTTCTTTAGGTTCACGGTACAGAAGAAGGGTCAGACTACCACAAGGGCCATAAACCTACTCCTGGAAATGCCCACAACTCCAACGAAAGTTTCTTATAATACCGAGATATGTGTTTGTGTAACGCATTAATAAAACAAAAAGATACTTAAAAACAGTTGAAATTATTGAAAGTCCAGATTGATATATTTATTGGGGGATCTTTCAATGTAATTACTTTTCCACACCCTCGAATTTAACTTTATTTAGCGTATTAATAAACTAAGCAGTAAATTAACACTAAAAATAATTAAAAAACAGTTGAAATTATTGAAAGTCCAGATTGATATATTTATTGGGGGATCTTTCAATGTAATTACTTTTCCACACCCTCGAATTTAACTTTATTTAGCGTATTAATAAACCAAACAGTAAATTAACACAACAAGTAATTAAAAGTTGAAATTATTGATAGTTCCGAATAATATCTAATTTGTGTTCTCGGGCGACGATTTTTTTTTTATAATACAACCCATAAAACGTCTTCTGGAAAAAATATGATTCGGGTCTATCAATTATTTCAACTTTTCTTTAACTATTTTTTTTTTGGTTATTTTTTCTCATATATACGCCAAAAAAAGGTCACAGAATCAAGGACGTGGAAAATTGGCTCAACTTTGAAAACCTAAAATAAAGGGAAGCGCTATTCGAGGCCATCAGTGAATTAAACTTTTTTTTGTTTGTTTTTCTGGTTAACTCACTCTCGGTTAGGCCTGCACTGTTTGCCTTATATAAATAGACCTCATAAAGACAGGCAATTAATTAAGGGAAACGGAATATAAACTTTGACCAAAACTATAAACTCCGAAAGGCAAAATATGAGAGAAAGAAATATAATATAAAAAAATAAAATATAAGAGAATAAAGTATAAGATAAGAAAATAAAAGAGAAGAAAATAAAAGAGAATAAAATAAATGCGAAAATAAAATATAAGAGAATAAAATATAAGAGAATAAAGAATAAGATAAGAAAATAAAAGAGAAGAAAATAAAAGAGAATAAAATAAATGCGAAAATAAAATATAAGAGAATAAAATATAAGAGAATAAAGTATAAGAGAAGAAAATAAAAGAGAAGAAAATAAAAGAGAATAAAATAAATGCGAAAATAAAATATAAGAGAATAAAATATAAGAGAATAAAGTATAAGAGAAGAAAATAAAAGAGAATAAAATAAAAGAGAACAAAATAAATGAGAAAATAAAACATAAGAGAATAAAATAAAAGAGGATAAAAAATAAGAGAATAAAATATAAATGACTAAAATATAAGAGAATAAAATAAGAGAAAAAAATATATATAATAACAGAAAAAAACGGCAATATGAACAACACAGAAAATAAATACACGCCTGGATTATAGATTTTGGAGGGTAAAATATATCACAGCAAATTAAATAAAATAAAAAAATAATCAGGACTAAGTGAGGAACATCAGCACCGACCTGGATCACTAACTTATTAAACTGATATAAAACTGGAGCAGAAAAAGGAATTGAAGTGACTCTAAAACATAACCATGGAACACATTTTACTCATTCATTTAATCTCTCTCTCTCTCTCTCTCTCTTAAAATCTATCTAATTTTACGCTTTTTCCTCCTTAATATTTTTTTTCATTTATTCTTTTTTTTTATCTTCATCTTCTTTTCCTTCTTTCTTTTTTCCTTCTTTCTTTTTTTTAGGCATTTTCATTATCGTGTAGTGAAAGTATTTGGGATTTTCTTGTTTTCTTTCTTTTTCTTTCTTTCTATCTCTTTCTTCCTTTCATTCTTTCTTTCAACCATCCTTTCTCTTTGTTCTCTCTCTCTCTCTCTCTCTCTCTCTCTCTCTCTCTCTCTCTCTCTCGCTCAACTACGTAATCCCCAAGCCTCCGCCTCCTCATCTTTCTTCCTCTCTTCCTCCCCTCTTCCCCCTCCTCCTTCCTCCTCTCTTCCATCCTCTCCTCCTCCTCACTCCCCTCAACTAAACGAATTAAAAAACTGTCTAACAAATAATTAATGAAAGCAAATAGGAGTCAATCTATATCCCTCGGCCACCTTACTCTAATTATATCACGAAACTTTAGGACAGAAATCGATGTGCACAAGAGGGAGACTGAAAAAAAAAAGTATTAAAAAGAAAACGGGTCGAGGGCGGCACAAAAAGAGGGGAAAATTATGTTAATGAATTACTTGTGTCTTAAGCGTTCAGGGGAAGATGTATGAGTTTTTTTCGCTTAATTAGTATTCATTGTTAGAATAATTAGACGAACAACGGAACATTAAAAAAGGAGAGAACGTGGGCGGGAGGAGGAGGGGAGTTTAAGGGGGGGACTGATCAATATGTGATTTAAGAAAAGATTGAAGACGATATAATAATTAAACGAAACAAGAATTACAACACTTATTAAAATAGTTGATCAAATAATATAAAGATAGTGTAAAAAGATAGATACATTGTTGATAATAAAGATAAAGAGAGCGTGGGCGGGAGGAGGAGAATTTAAGGGGGGCTGATCAATATGTGAAGGTGTTACAGAAGAGAATATAATAAAATGAAGCAAGAATTATCACACAAATTATAAAAAAAGTTGATCAAATAATATAAAGATAGTGGAAAAAGATAGATACACTGTTAAGAATGAAGATAAAGATAAAGAATTGATATAAATATTAGTGTGATGACTGGACGAAGCGAACAAAATCACACTCGTTAAAAAAGGCAAACCAAAACTAACATAAAAACAAAGAGGGAGGAAAAGAGGGGAAAGAAAGGAAGAGGAAAGAAAAGAGATGAGGAATTATTGAAGAAGTAGATCCATATAAACTCATTAAGACAACGATGAACAAATAAAAAGACAGGAAGAAAGAAAACGATAAAATAAATAAATAAATAAATAAATAAAATAAATAAATAAAATAAATAAAGAATAAAAAGACAAGAAAAGAAAAGGTAAGAAAATGTTAAAGATATGAATGTAATCAATGTACGAAGGAAGCAGAAATACATATTCAAAACAGGACGGTTAGACAAAAATGAAAATAAAACA
This sequence comes from Eriocheir sinensis, assembly GCF_024679095.1. NCBI lineage: Eukaryota > Metazoa > Arthropoda > Malacostraca > Decapoda > Varunidae > Eriocheir > Eriocheir sinensis. The sequence continues at coordinate 9,505,637 of NC_066567.1, forward strand.
CAAAGAAAAGTTTTAAAAAGAACGAAAAGGAAAAAATCAGTGCCGAAAAAACATCTTAACTGAATCAGCAACAAAACGACAAAAGTTACATCACAAAAAAAAACATTAAAAACTCAAAATCAGGGACACACACACACACACACACACACACACACACACACACACACACACACACACACCAAACCTCACCAAAAAAAACTCACCCACATCCTGAACACAACCCCCCCTCCTAAAAAAAAAAGGAGGAGGCGGAAAAAAAGTAGCAGAAGACCCCCATGAAAGACCCCGCGCACAAAAAAAAGAAAACGGAAATAGGAGAGACCCCCCATTAAGGCCGACGTCATCGCTACAGAAAACGGGAAACTGCTGCCGTAAACCTTGGTGTAATCGGCGGAATGTCTACAGTTTGGAAAAAGTTTAGGGCGGTCCGTGTCTTCAATTCCCTTCTGATTGCAATTAGAAGATGGGGAGCAGATTTTTATTAAGTGGAGGAGGAGGAGGAGGAGGGAAGGTTGGACAGTCGTATATGGAGGAAAGGAAGGGAGAAATGGAGGGTTATGGAATAGAAGGGGGGGGGATATAGACAAGGAAGAAGAAGAAGAGGAGGAGGAGGGGTTGGACAGTCGTATATGGAAGAAAGGAAGGTAGAAATGGATGGTAACGGGATAGAAGGGAGGGAGTGGGGGAATAGAGACAAGAAGGAGGAGGAGGGGTTGGACAGTCGTATATGGATGAAAGGAAGGTAGAAATGGAGGATTACAGGATAGAAGGGGAGGATTTAGCCAAGGAGGAGGAGGGGGAGTAGAAGGGAGAGATGGAGGGTTAAAGGATAAAAGGGAAGGATTATACAAGGTCATCTTTTCATTCTTTTTTTTCCTTTTCTCTAATGAGTGTGTGGGAGGAACGAGATGGAGGAGGAGGAAGAGGAGGAGGAGGAGGAGGATGGGTCAACTGCGTAAGTGTGGGAGGAAAGGAGGAATTATGTGGAGGAAAAGAAAGAAGGAAGGAAGGAAGGAAGGAAGGAAGGAAGGAAGGAAGGAAGGAAGGATGTGCTACGTGAAAACAAGAAGGAAAGAAAAGATTGAAGAAAGAAGAGATGGAAGAAAGAAAAAGTGTTACGCAAAAGGAGAGAAGAAATAAAAAGCAAAAAAGAAGATAGGAAGGAGTGAAAAGAAAGTGCTGAGTGATTTGAGGAAAGAAAGAAGAAAGGAAGAAGGAAAGCGAGGATAAAGAAATAATGAGAAGGTGAAAAACTTGGATAATAAAAGATAAAATTAATAAAAAAGACGAATGGAAAAGAGAATAAAGGAGAATGGAGGGCAGAAGAGAGAAAAAGAGAGCGAAAAGGAAAATTTGTCTGGAAAGAGAGAAGAGGAAGCAGAATGGAGGAAAAAGGTGGAAACAGAAGATTAAATAGAAGGAGACAGTGAGGAGAGAGGAAAATGGAAGAGGGAAGCAGAGGGTAATGAAAATAAAGGAGAGAAAAAGCCACAAAGGGGAAGAAAGAACATCAGAAAATTGCAGAAGAATTAAACGAGGAAGAAAAAAATACAAGAAAACAAAAAAAGAAAAAAAGAAAGAAAGGAAAGAAAGAATAAAGAAGTTAAGTTGACGAATACAAAAAAAAGACGAAATAGAAAAAGGAAAATCAGAAAATGGAGGAAGAATGAAACGAGAGGGGAAAAAATACTAAATGGAAAACAAATAATTAAAAAGAAAACGAAAGAAAAGAATTAGGAAAGTTAGTGATGAAATAAAAGAAAAACCACAAAGGAGAAAGAGAAAAAGCAGAAAAACGAGAAAGAATTAAACAGGAAGAAAAAAATAAATGAAAAAACACACAAATTAAACACAGAAAACAAATAATTAAAAGAAAAAAACGAGGGAAAAGAAAAGAAAGAATTAGGAAGTTGGAATTTAGGGAAAGAAGAAAACCTATTAAACAACCACGCTCCCGTTTTCTTTACGTGACGCGAAGAAAACGTAAATTCAATCTCTTTTAAAAGTAGACTTGACTAGATGTCAGACGTTTGATTCAATGCAAATGAGATTAAGAAAAGTAGGTGACGTAAAAAGGGAGACAGGGAGAGAGGGAGGAGAGGGAGGGAGGAAAGGGGAATAACAATGAGAGAAGGGAGGTAGAAAGGTGAGGGAATTATGTTGACAGCTTGAAAGGGGTGAGGAAGGGAGGGAGATAAGGAGAGAAGAGGGAGGGAGAAGGAGAGAGAGAGAAGGAGGGAGAGAAGAGAGGTAGAAGAAAGTAAGAAAAATGTAGATAGCGTGACAAAGACTGATGAAGGGAGGAAGAAGGAAGGAAGAAGAGGCGAGAAAAGAGAAAGAAAGGAAGAAGGGAAAGATGGAAGAATGAAAAAGAGATGAAGAAGGCAGAAAAATTAAAGGAAAATGTAGATAGTATGACAAGGAGAGAAAAAGAGACACGAAGAGAGGAAGAAATGAAGGAAGAGATGAAAAAATGAAAAGAAAATGATAGAAAAACAAAAGAAAAATGTAGATAACACGACAGGAAATGACAGATGGACAGGGAAGGAAAAAAGAAAGGAGAGGAAAAGAGAGGAAATGAGAAAGAGAGATGGAGGAAAGAAGAGAAAAATGTAGATAAAACGACAGGAAATGATAGATGGACAGGAAGGAAAAAAGAGGAGAGGAGAAGAGAGGAAATGAGAAAGAGAGATGGAGGAATGAAAAGGAGGAAAAGAAAGTAGAAAAATGAGAGAGAGAAACGAGATCTATGGAGGTACAAATGTGCATATATTATCTTGATGACGAAAATTTCTCTCTCGCTTCCATTTTCTTTACCCAAATCTTACACACCCAACCCCTCTTCCTCCTTCCTTCCTTCCTCCTCCTCCTCCTCCTCCTCCTCCTCCCCTTCACTCCCTTTATTTCATTCCACTTCAATTCCATTTTCTTCCATCATTTCTTTTCCCCGAACGCTAAATCTTCTTAGTGCGTGCGTGCGTCTGTCTGTCTGTCTGTCTGTCTGTATTTCCTTCAATCTTCACATTACATTATTTTTTGAGGTCCCAACTCTACCAGCTTATCCTGTCCGCAAGAACTCTCTCCCCCTCTCTCTCCCCCTCCCCCTCTCCCTCTCTCTCTCTCTCTCTCTTGCACACGTCAGCGCTTTACTTCAGCTACCAGACAAACTTTCATTTTTCCTCTCTCTCTTTTTCTCATTTTCTTATGCGAGACATTTACGAGAGTGCGAAGAATATGGAGGAGGAGGAGGAGGAGGAGGAGGAGGAGGAGGAGGAGGAAAGGGGAAAAAAGAGGAATTAATTTTCACACGAAGGAGATTTGGGTGAATTTTGGACATATGAAAACCTTCCCACGACAGAGAGAGAGAGAGAGAGAGAGAGAGAGAGAGTAGACAACATTTCCCATTCACCTCGTCAAAAGAAACTGATTTGTAGCGGCGGAAATGTTCACCATAATCTCTCTCTCTCATGACAGTATCTGATGCACCTCCCAACACATCTCTTTAGTCTAGATTTGTTTGAGTACGAATTGATAACAGGGGGGGGGGGGTGAGAGAGAGAGAGAGAGAGAGAGAGAGAGAGAGAGAGAGAGAGAGAGAGAGAGAGAGAGAGAGAGAGAGAGAGAAAGAGAGAGAGAGAATGAATGAATGAATGAATGAATGAATGAAAGAAGGACAGAAGGAAAGAAAGAAAGAAAATAAGAAAGAAAGAAAGAAAGAAAATAAGAAAGAAAGAAAGAAACAAAGAAACAAAGAACAAAAAGAAAGGATGATTGAAAGAAAGAATGAAAGGAAGAAAGAGAAAGAAAAATAAAGAAAGAAAATGAAGACAAAAACAAGAAAATCCCAAACACTTTCACTACACGATAATGAAAATGCCTAAGAAAAAAAAGAAAGAAGAAAAAAAGAAAGAAGGAAAAGAAGAAGATGATAAAAAAATAAGATAAATATAGAAAAAGAAAAAAAGAAAAAAAAAATTAAGGAGGAAAAACTCTTATCAGCATTATTATTATTAGCATCATTATGATCATTGAACAAACAAACTAACACACACATTTGACACTACAAACACCATAAAACGTTTAACGACACTTATAAACGTTAAAGACCATAGTAACAAACTCTCTCTCTCTCTCTCTCTCTCTCTCTCTCTCTCTCTCAACATAACGGAGAGAGAAAAAAATAGACGTAGATTTAAAGGGAAGAGTACTGGAGGTAATGACAGGGAAGGAGAGATGGAGGAAAGGAGGGAAGAGAGGAGGGAGGGAAGGAGGAAGTGGAGGAAAAAATATAAGGGAAAAGGAAGCAGATAGAGGAAACGAGGGAAGAGAGGAGGGAGGGAAGGAGGAAGTGGAGGAAAAAATATAAGGGAAGAAGGAAACATATGTAGGAAACGAGGGAAGAGAGGAGGGAGGGAAGGAGGAAGTGGAGGAAAAAATATAAAGGAAGAAGGAAACAGATGGAGGAAAGGAGGGAACAGAGAGAGGATTGAACAACAGAAGAAGGAAAAGGGGGAGGAAAAAAGGAGGAAAGAATTGAGGATAAGGAATAAATGATGGAGGAAAGAGGGAAGAGAGGGGAGGAAGAAAGAAGGGGAGGGAAGAAAATAGGAGAAGGCGGAATAGGAGAAGGAGGAAACAAGGAAAGGGAGGGAGGAAAAGGAGTGAAAAAAGGGAATATGGGAGGAAAGGTGGAGGAAAGGAATCAAGATGGAGGGAGGAAGGAGAGAAGAATATAAGGAGGTGGAGGAAAGGAAGGAAGGGGGAGGGAGGAAGGAGAGAAGAATATAAGGAGGAAAAAAAATATAGAAGTGAAAGGATGAATTAAAAACTAGAAAAACAGAGAAATAAGGAAAAAAGCAAAGAACAGGAGAAAGGGAAGAAGAAGAAGAAGAAGAAGAAGAAGAAGAAGATGAGGAAACAAAACAAAATAATAAAATCCAGTAAAAATAAATAACGCAGAGAAACACAAACAAAATAATGAAGAGATATGAAACTCTCTCTCTCTCTCTCATTCACTCTATAGATGTACCCTAAATCTTACCTCCATCCCTCCCCTTCTTTTATTCCTCCTCCCCTTCCCTCCCTTTCTCTCTCCCTCCCTCCCTCCCTCCTTCCCTCCTTTCCACCATTCCTCCCTAACGAAGATGGTTATAGACACGTCGTAAGCAGACAAATGGAGAGAGAGAGAGAGAGAGAGAGAGAGAGAGAGAGAGAGAGAGAGAGAGAGAGAGAGAGAGAGAGAGAGAGAGAGAGAGAGAGAGAGAGAGAGAGAGAGAGATAGAGAGAGAGAGAGAGAGAGAGAGAGAGAGAGAGAGAGAGAGAGAGAGAGAGAGAGAGAGAGAGAGAGTATGGGGTACAAACAGGAAGAGACACACACACACACACACACACACACACACACACACACACACACACACACAGAGAGAGAGAGAGAGAGAGAGAGAGAGAGAGAGAGAGAGAGAGAGAGAGAGAGAGAGAGAGAGAGAGAGAGAGAAAACAACACACACACACACACACACACACACACACACACACACACACACACACACAGAGAGAGAGAGAGAGAGAGAGAGAGAGAGAGAGAGAGAGAGAGAGAGAGAGAGAGAGAGAGAGAGAGAGAGAGAGAGAGAGAGAGAGAGAGAGAGAGAGAGAGAGAGAGAGAGAGAGAGAGAGAGAGAGAGAGAGAGAGAGAGAGAGAGAGAGAAACATAGAGACGGAGTTTAAAATGTGAAAAACATCAAATTTATGTGAAGACAAGATTACACTTAACTGAAGACAAGTGGATATTTATAGGAGCAATCCGGGAATTTATTATTGAAGAAAGACAGCGAAGAGAGGAGCATTAGAGAGAGAGAGAGAGAGAGAGAGAGAGAGAGAGAGAGAGAGAGAGAGAGAGAGAGAGAGAGAGAGAGAGAGAGAGAGAGAGAGAGAGAGAGAGAGAGAGAGAGAGCGAACACACTAACAAACAAAATCCGCCCCAACACGACAGGTAAACGAGAACACCTGTGGAGGTAAATAATCAGGAGTCTCGACGGGGGAAGAAGAAGAGGAAGAGAAAGAGGAGGAAGAAGAAGAAGAAGAAAAAGAAGAAGAAGAAGAAGAAAAAGAAGAAGAAGAAGAAGATAATGATGATGAAGAAAAAGATAAAAAAAAACAGAAAACCAAGAAGAGGAATAAATAGAAGATGAAGACGAGTATGAAGATGAAGTAAAAGAAGAAGAATAAGAAGAACAAGAAGACGAAGAACAACAAGAAGAACAAGAACCAGAACAAAAAGATAAAAAACTAACAAAAAAAGAAAAATAAGAAGAAGAGAAAAAAGGAAAAGAGAAAAGACGAACGAAAGACAAGGGAAGCGGAGAAGTATGAGATGAACTGGATGGAGAGGAGTTAATGCAGTTTCGTGACTGGAGGAAGAAGAAGGAGAGGAGGAGGAGGAGAAGGAGGAGGAGGAGGAAGAAAAAAAGAAGAAGAAGGAAGGAACAAGAAGAAAAGGAAGAGATGAAGAAGGAAGAGAAAAGAGGAGGAAGAAAAGAAGGAGGAAGAGGAAGGAAGAGAGGAAAATGAAGAGATGAGGGAGGAAGAGGAGGAAGAGAAAAGAGGAGGAAGAAAAGAAGAAGAAGGAAGGAAAAAGAAGAAAAGGAAGAGATGGAGGAGGAGGAGGAGGAAGAGAAAAGAGGGGAAAGAAAAGAAGGAGAAGGAAGGGAAAAGAAGAAAATGAAGAGATGAAGGAGGAAGAGAAAAATACAAAAACAACAACATACAGACAAACGGACAGACAGACAGACAGACAGACAGACAGACAGACAGACACGTAGAAAATCAATCAAACAAATAAACAAACAAACAAAAACACACAAACAAACCATTCAGAGAGAGAGAGAGAGAGAGAGAGAGAGAGAGAGAGAGAGAGAGAGAGAGAGAGAGAGAGAGAGAGAGAGAGAGAGAGATTAGAACACATAAATCTATTGCACTGCGTCGCTAGAGACAATCAAATAGGACTGTTGGAGAGGGAGAGGAGAGAATACAGATGGAGGAGGAGGAGGAGGGGGAAGGGTTAAGGAGGGCAAGGGAAAGAGGAGGAAGAGAGGTGGAGACTACGGTTAGCAAGTGGAGATGAGGGAGGAGAGTAGAGGAGATACTGTTTAAAGGAGGAGGAGGAGGAGGAGGAGGAGGAAAGGAAGAGGTATTATGATCGAGGTTTCGGATGAATAAAGAAGAAGAGAAATGAGGAGGAAAAGGAGGAAGAAAATAAGGAGTAAGAGGAAGAGGAAGAGGAAAAGAAGAGAAGGAGGAGGAGATGCAGATGAAAAGAGGAAAAAGGAAAAGAATTAAGAAAGATATGGAGGAGAAAAAGATAACAACAGAAGAAAGGAAAATAAGTGCAGAGAAAGGGATGTAGAAGAGGAAGAAGAGGGAGAAAGGAAAGGAGAGGAAGGAAAGAGGATGAAAGAAAGGGAAAGGAAGGAATTGAGGTAGAACAGGAAAAGCATAACAAGATAGAGAGAGAGAAGGAAGGGAAGGGAAGGGAAGGGAAGGGATGGGAACGGAAGGGAAACGAAGGGAATGGAAGAGAAGATAAGAGAAGGGGAGGGAAGAGAAGGGAAAGGAAAGGAATGGAATAGAAGGGAAGGGAAGGGAAGGAAAGGGAAGGGGAGGGAAGAGGAGGGAAAGGGAAAGGAAGGGAAGGGAAGGGAAGATAAGAGAAAGGAAGGGAAGATAAGAGAAGGGGAAGAACGATGAGAGAAAGGAAGGGAAAGGAAGGGAAATGAAGGGAAGGGAAGATAAGAGAAGGAGAGGGAAGAAGAGGGAAAGGAAGAGAAGGGAAGGGATGGGAAGGGAAGGGAACGGAAGAGAGGGGAGAGGAGGCAAAAAAAAGTGAGGGGAGAGGAAGTTAGAGAAGTCTTTGAGAAGGAAAGGGAAGGAGACGGAGGAACAAAGGGACGCGAGGAAGGGGAAAAAAAGGGAAAAACGGAAAGGGAAGGAAAGCTGAATGGCGATTTAAAAAGATGACGGAAGTGAGAAATGAATTAAGAGAAGAGGAAGTAGACGGAAGAGCAGGAGGAGGAGGAGGAGGAAGGGGAGGAGAAAAATGAATATTATCGTGAAATAGGTGTGTGTGTGTGTGTGTGTGTGTGTGTGTGTGTGTGTGTGTGTGTGTGTGTGTGTGTGTGTGTGTGTGTGTGTGTGTGTGTGGCATACTCTCAGTCTCTCTCTCATATATTATTCTCATAACTATCAACACCTTCAGACCTTCCCTCCTTCCTTCCCTCCCTCCCTCTCTCCCTTTCTCTCCCTCCCTATTTTTTTCCTCCACCGGCTAGTTCATTCCTATTCCGCAAGTTTCCTCCACCCAGTCCGTTTCCTCCACTATTTTTCCTCCTCCGCACCTCACCTTCCTCCATAGATTACCTCCTGATCTCCATTCTTCCTCCAACTTCTCTCTCCATTCTTCCTTCGTCTTCTTTTTTTTCTTCTTTTTTTATTTCTCGTTGGCATCTCTCTCTCTCTCTCTCTCTCTCTCTCCTTCCATTTGTTTCTCTTTCTCTCCATCTTTCTTTCCTTCCCTTCCTCCCTCTCTCCCTATCTCCATTTGTTTCTCTTTCTCTCCATCTTTCTCTCCTTTCTTCCTTCTGTCTCCTTTTCTCTTTCCATCTATTTCTCTTTCTATCTTTCTCTCTCTCTCTCTCTCTCTCTCTCTCTCTCTCTCTCTCTCTCTCTCTCTGACAACACACAGGGCAAGGGAGCCATTAAGTCAACAATTACCGTGAAAAATCCCTCCCGTAACCCATTCGCTTCCATTAAATAAAAGGGAGTGAAAGGGAAGAAGTACCAGAGAAGGAAAGGAGGAGGAAAGGAAGAGGAAAGAGGAAAAAGGAGGAAGGAAGTGGCGGGTACATTATTCCCTCCTGACGTGACCTAAGTTGACCTAACCTGACCCACCGGACGGCGCTTTGCAGAAGGTCGGGAAAAGGGGGAGAGGTATAAAAAGGTCGGGAGAAAAACGAAAAGGTAGTAAAAGGAGGGAGAATGAATGATAATGTTCGTGGGATTCTGGGAAGAGTGGCGGTGGTGGTGGTGGCGGTGGTGGTGGTGGTGGTGGTGGTGGTGGTGGCGGTGGTGGTGGTGGCGGTGGTGGTGGCGGTGGTGGTGGTGGTGAGGGGGGGAGGGGGGGAGGGATGAGCTATTCAGGGCCGATTTTTTAAGTTTTTTTTTGGGGGGGTGTTAAGTTCTATGGATTTTCAGAAGTGTGTGTGTGTGTGTGTGTGTGTGTGTGTGTGTGTGTGTGTGTGTGTAGGTAGGGACTGAAGATTTAGAGAGGTAGAGATAGATAGATAGATAGATAGATAGATAGATAGATAGACAGACAGACACATACAGACAGACACATTCACACAAACACATACTGACAAACATACAGACAAACACATACAGACACTGACACAATTAATATGAAGACAGACAGATAAAGACAAAAAGACAAACAGAAAGAAGACAAGACAGAGATTAAGGAAGGAAAGATTATACTGTTGTGAAAGAGAAAAGACAAAAAAAAAGAAAATAAAGAAACAGAAATAACAAACACACAAACAGACAAAAGACAAAGAGAAAGAAAGGAAGACACACACACGACCCCTTTTATAAACCTTTACCAAGTCTTCCAATAACAAACAGTGAAATAAATAAACAAATAAATATAATATAAATAATAATAAAGAAGAATAGAGAGAATGTCAGCTGTTGGAAAATCATCAGACCACTTCAATTAACCTGTTAGGGGGAGCAATGCAACACCTGGACGTGATTTCGCAACACACACACACACACACACACACACACACACACACACACACACACACACACACACACACGCGTCTATCATTTCCTAATTCAGTCTATCATCTCTAACTTATCTAACTATCTACACACACACACACACACACACACACACACACACACACACACACACACACGAGCACAGGTGAGAATAATGTCACCTGATTCACCTGTAATTTCCTGAATAATCAATCAACCAAGTGATCATTGAAATAGAAAGTGCTGTTAATCACCTGTGTGTGTTTCGATAATCTAGTAATTAAACGACTAAGCGGATTACCATTATCGCTCTCATCATGACACTTATTCCTGTAACTGTGTGATCTAATTGCGTTTACATTTTATCGGAGTTTTCTTTGTAATATCACCGTTTTAATTTGTGTCTTTTCTATGTTGAAGATTGATATGCTTAAACTTGTTCATTATCTACTTATTTTTTTATCACACACTTTTATTATATACTTTTTTTCACCTTTGCGTAATTTCTAAGTATATGAGTAAGTACTGTCTACATAATATAAAAAAACTGAGCAATTACAACTATCTACGACTAACTAAACTAACTAAAACCTAATCATATATAAAAGCTATCTATCTATCTATCTATCTTTCTATCTTTCAAGCCTTCACCTGATAACACTAACCTAACCTCAACACATCCTCTTCAACATCACCTCAAGAGACACAAATAAGTTACCCACCCTTTCCTTTTCTTTCCCTTTCGTCCTCAAGTCTTCTCTAACTTCCACTTCCCTCACTTCTTTTCGAATCTTCTCCCCCTCCTCCTCTCTTCCCTTCCTTTCCTTCACCTCCTCTTTCTTTTGTTCTTTTCTCTCGTTCTCTTTCCTCCCCTCACTTCTTTCTGCATCCTCTCCCCTCTTCCGTTCCCTTCCCTTCATATACCTTCCCTTTCCCATCCCTCCCTTTTCCTTCCCTTCCCTCTCCTCTCCTTTTCCTGTTTTGCTTTCCCTGTTCCATCTCCCATATACTTCCCTACCCTCCATTCTTCCTCCTTCCTACCTTTCTCTTTCTTTCTCATCTCCCCTCTTTCCCTACCTTTCCTTCACTTCTCTCTCCCTCACCTCCGTCTCTCACCCCATAACTTGATGATCTAAAGCTTCATAAAATGGGTACAGGAGGCGAACACTGATAAGATAAGAAGCCCAAGCTGTACGTGGAACTCTTGACACCTCACTCCCCATATGACTTGAATGTAGAGGGAATGTTAATATAAACTGCTTCCCTCTCCTCCCCTCTCCTCTTTTCTCATAGCAGATAAGGAAGAAGAGAGGAAAGGGAAGGGGTGAGAGAGGGTGTATGAGGAAGGAAGGAAGGGTTGAGAGAATAATGTAAAGAAGAAGTATGAGTTAATGAAGGAAGGGAGGAAGGGAGAGATTTTGGGTGAATATAAATAAGAAAGAAATAAGAATTGATAAGTGAAGGAAGGAAGGAAGGGAGGGATGAGACAAATATAGATAAGAAAGATGAAGAAAGGAAAGAGGGGAAGGAAAGGAAGGAAGGAAGGAAGGGATGAGACAAATATAAATAAGTAAGATAAGGGAAGGAAGAGGGAAAGAAAGGAAGGAAGGAAGGAAGGGAGGGATGAGACAAATATAGATAAGAAAGATGAAGAAAGGAAAGAGGGGAAGGAAAGGAAGGAAGGAAGGAAGGGATGAGACAAATATAAATAAGTAAGATAAGGGAAGGAAGAGGGAAAGAAAGGAAGGAAGGAAGGAAGGAAAAGAGGGATGAGACAAATATAAACAAGTAAGATGAAGGAAGCAAGAGGGAAAGAAAGGAAGGAAGGAAGGAAGGAAGGAAGGAAGGAAGGAAGAAATGTTTGAGAGAATGATATAAAGAAAGAAAAATGAAGTTAATGAAGGAAAGGAAGTAAAAACAAAAGAAATAAAGAAAAACAAAGAAAAATGAAGGAAACAAAAACAATTAAATAAAGGAAGCAAAGTAAAAAGAAAACGATATTGAGTGAGAAAGAAAACAAGAAAACAATAACAAACGAAGCAAATAAAAAAAATTAAACAAATTAATGAACAAACAAATAAACAAACAAAAAAATAAAACAAGAACGAAAAAGCAAAGGAAAATTACTGTTGTTCTGTGTGTGTGTGTGTGTGTGTGTGTGTGTGTGTGTGTGTGTGTGTATAAAAGAAAAACTGATATTAATTTCACTGGAACACACGAGAGAGAGAGAGAGAGAGAGAGAGAGAGAGAGAGAGAGAGAGAGAGAGAGAGAGAGAGAGAGAGAGAGAGAGAGAGAGAGAGAGAGAGAGAGAGAGAGAGAGAGAGAGAGAGAGAGAGCATGGGGTCATAAGTTTCCATTCTCTCTCTAATTACCTCTGAAACACAGACGCTTCAGAACTTAAAAACCACAGTCGACCTTTACCCCAAAAAAAAAAAAATAGAAAATAAGAAGAAAAAAAATGAGAATGCTACCGCGGCGAAAAAGAAAAAAAGAAACTGGAATCTTATAAATCCTATCAATAATCTAAAGAAGACAGACGAATTAATGAAGGAAGGAAGGAAGGAAGGAAAATAAATAAATGAAGGGAAAACGAGGTAACGCAGAAGAAAAAAAAAAGAAAACCTGAAATCTTATAAAGTCTCCCAATAATTTAAAGAAGAAAGACGAATTAATGGGGAAGGAAGGAAAGGAAGGAAGGAAAGAAGGAAGGAAAATAAATAAATGAAGGGAAAACGAGGTACCGCAGAAAAGAAAAAAAAAAGAAATCCTGAAATCTTATAAAAACTCCCAATAATTTAAAGAAGAAAGACGAATTAATGGGGAAGGAAGGAAAGGAAGAAAGGAAAGAAGGAAGGAAAATAATTAAATGAAGGGAAAACGAGGTATCACAGAAGAAAAAAAAAGAAAACCTGAAATCTTATAAAGTCTCCCAATAATTTAAAGAAGAAAGACGAATTAATGGGGAAGGAAGGAAAGGAAGGAAGGAAGGAAGGAAGGAAGGAAGGAAGGATGGAAGGAAAAAATAAAATAAATGGAAAAACGAGAATTCTACCGCAGCGAAAAAAAAAAGAAGAATTAATGAAGGAAGGAAGGAAGGAAGGAAAGAAGGAAGGAAGGAAGGAAGGAAAGAAGGACGGAAGGAAGGAAAATAAATAAAAAAATAAAAATAAAAAGAGAATTGTACCGCAGCCAAAAAAAAAAAAAACGCGGAAATCTTTTAAAAAACACCCCAAATTTCGTATCCTTGGCCCCCCCTCCTCCTCCCCCACCCCTTTAATTAGCGTAGGTAAAGGTGTGTCTGCGAGCGGCTTTTTGAACCCTATGGAGCTCTAATTAAAGACGAAAATACAAAAAAATAGAACACTAATAGACAGGTTTAAACACGGCATAAGTTATATATGAAAAAAAAATAACATCAGAGTAGAGTTTAACATATATTTTGCTTCTAACTCCCTTTTTTGTGTGTAGGGAGAGAGGGAGGGAGGGAGGGTAGTGTGAGGGAGAGAAAGAGGGAAAGAGGAAGAGAGGGAAAGAGGGAGAGGGAAAGGAGAGAAGGAAAGAAGGGGAAGAGGGAAAAGAGAAGAGGAGGAGAGAGGTAAAGAGGGAGAAGGAGAAAAAGAAAGAAAGGGAAACAGAGAGAGGGAGAGAGGAAAAAGAGGGAGAGAAGGAAAGAGAGAAAGAAGGAAAGGGGAGGAGAGAGGGAAGAGAAAGAGGAAGAGAGGAAAAGAAAAGAGGGAAAGAGGGAGCGAGAAAGAAAGAGAGAAAGAGAAAGAAAGGGAAAGAGAGTGGGAGAGAGAGAAGAAAGGAAAAGGAGAGAGAAAGAGAGAGAGAGAGAGAGAGAGAGAGGAGAGGAGAGGAGAGAGAGAGAGAGAGGAGAGAGGAGAGAGAGAGAGAGAGAGAGAGAGAGAGAGAGAGAGAGAGAGAGAGAGAGAGAGAGAGAGAGAGAGAGAGAGAGAGAGAGAGAGAGAGAGAGAGAGAGAGAGAGAGAGAGAGAGAGAGAGAGAGGAAAAGACTTTAAACGTAAAATTCAAATCATCTTTATTAACTATTACAGAACAAAAAAAAAAAATAAGACTACAGCTGAACAAAGTACTTCCATCTACTATATTTTTAGGCCTATAAGCGCGCCCAATAAAGGGAAATAATGGCATGGATTAACAAGTGATTCTGCCCTTATCGCTGTCTTTATTTCTCTCCTCTATGTTAATCTTTGCTCTTTTCTATCCTCTATTCCCTATGTTCTATTCCCTGATAACTCTCTATGTCATTCTCTCTTCTCTCTTTTTTATCTGTTTACTGTGTCGTCTTTATCATTCTCTATGTTATTCTCTTTTCTATATACCCCAGTGAAAGTAATACTTTTCTTTCTTTTCATTGCTTTTTCTTTCCTTAATTTTTCACTTTTTTTCTTTATTCTTTCATTTTTTTCACTTCTCCTTCATTAACTCCATCTCCTCTATGTCATCTAATTTATTCTCCTTGTTATTCTCTTTCCTCTCTTTTGTGTTTTCTCTTACCGTCTTTATCATGTATTTATCATTATTCATTTCATTTTTTGTTTTCTCTATGTTGTCTATGTCTTCTGTGTTATTCTCTATCTCATTCTCTCTTATAATTATCTCTTTCATTTTCTGTTTCTCTATGCTGTCTATGTCATCTGTGTTATCCTCTATCTCATTCTCTCTTATCATCATCTATTTCCTTTCCTGTTTTCTCTATGCTGTCAATGTCATCTGTATCATCCTCTATCGCATTCTCTCATCTTTCTCTATTCCATTTTCTGTTTTCTATGTTGTCTATGTCATTTGTATTACTCTCTATCTTATTCTCTCTTGTCATTCTCTATTTCATTTTCTGTTTCTCTATGCTGTCTATGTCATCTGTGTAATCCTTTATCTCATTCTCTCTTATCATTATCTCTTTCATTTTCTGTTCTCTATGTTGTCTATGTCATCTGTGTAATCATCTATCTCATTCTCTCTTATAATTATCTCTTTCATTTTCTGTTTCTCTATGTTGTCTATGTCATCTGTGTAATCCACTATCTCATTCTCTCTTATAATTATCTCTTTCATTTTCTGTTTTCTATGTTGTCTATGTCATCTGTGTAATCCTCTATCTCATTCTCTCTTATAATTATCTCTTTCATTTTCTGTTTCTCTATGTTATCTATGTCATCTGTGTAATCCTCTATCTCATTCTCTCTTATAATTATCTCTTTCATTTTCTGTTTCTCTATGTTGTCTATGTCATCTGTGTTATCATCTATCTCATTTTCTCTTATCATTCTCTATTTCATTTTCTGTTTTTCTATGTTGTCTATGTCATCTGTGTAATCATCTATCTCATTCTCTCTTATAATTATCTCTTTCATTTTCTGTTTCTCTATGTTATCTATGTCATCTGTGTTATCATCTATCTCATTCTCTCTTGTCATTCTCTATTCCATTTTCTGTTTCTCTATGTTATCTATGTCATCTGTGTTATCATCTATCTCATTCTCTCTTGTCATTCTCTATTCCATTTTCTGTTTCTCTATGCTGTCTATGTCATCTGTGTAATCTTCTATCTCATTCTCTCTTATAATTATCTCTTTCATTTTCTGTTTCTCTATGTTGTCTATGTCATCTGTGTTATCATCTATCTCATTCTCTCTTGTCATTCTCTATTCCATTTTCTGTTTCTCTATGTTGTCTATGTCATCTGAATTATCCTCGATCTCATTCTCTCATCATTCTCTATTTCATTTTCTGTTTTTCTATATCGTTTATGTCATCTGAATTATCCTCTATCTCATTCTCTCTTCTCTATGTTATCTTCCTCTTTTTCCTCTTTATTATCTTCTATGTTACTGTTTTAATGGAAGGGGTGAACAAGAGGGTCAGTTCATACCACTTATTTTCCTTGCCCTCTTTCCTCTTACGTATTTCTAACTCTACCTTGAATGTCACGAGTCTATAAGTGGTCTGAATGATGCACCGGCTACTTATAATGCATTCGTTCATACCACTTATATTCCCTTCCCTCTTTCCTCTTACGTATTTTTAACTCTTGAATGTTACGAGTCTCCAAGTGGACTGGATTCTACACTGGCTACTTATATTGCATTCGTTCATTCCACTTATATTCCTTTCCCTCATACCACTTATTTTCCCTTCCCTCTTTCCTCTTACGTATTTTTTACCCTACCTTGAATGTCACGAGTCTATAAGTGGTCTGCATGGTTACTTATATCGCATTCGTTCATACCACTTACATTCCAATTCCTTTCCCTCTTTCCTCTTACTTATTTTTAACTCTCGAATGTTACGAGTCTCCAAGTGGACTGGATTCTAAACTGGTTACTTATATTGCATCCTCTTATAGTTCCCCCTTACTCTGATATTTCCCGGACATCGCCACTTCAGAGCATAAGCGAGCATGAGGGGAAAGATATCTCGTGTTACAGTTTTATATATATGCTCCCTTCGACCTCTCCTCCTTGTATACAGAAAGAAAAAAGTTTACATCATAGTTTTTTCTTTTCTTTTCTTTTCTTTTTTTGTTTTCATATCGCTACTCGTAAACACGGAGAAAGGGGGGGGGAGAGAGAGAGAGAGAGAGAGAGAGAGAGAGAGAGAGAGGTATTGCCGTCATCTCTCTTCCCCTTTCTCCTCTTTTGTTTTGATATCGCCCTGAGAGAGAGAGAGAGAGAGAGAGAGAGAGAGAGAGAGAGAGAGAGAGAGAGAGAGAGAGAGAGAGAGAGAGAGAGAGAGAGAGAGAAAACAAGTTCATATTACACCCATATCTCTTCTCTCCCTTTCTCCTCCTCTGCTTTCCTATTTCTTTTTTTTTACTTTTCCTCTTTTTCATTTTTTCCTTCCTTTTCCATTTTTTTTTCTTTCTCTTCACTTCATTTCGTTCTTTTACATTCCTTCCTTTTTCATTGTTTTCCTTCCTTTCCCATTCTTTTTTCCTTCTTTTCTTTATATCTTTTTTTTCCTTTTCCTCCTTTTCATTGTTTTCCTTCCTTTCCCATTGTTTTTTCCTTCTTTTCTTATTATTTTTTTTCCTTTTTCCTCCTTTTCATTGTTTTCCTTCTTTTCCCATTCTTTTTTCCTTCTTTTCTTAATATCTTTTTTTCCTTTTCCTCCTTTTCATTGTTTTCCTTCCTTTCCCATTGTTTTTTCCTTCTTTTCTTATTATTTTTTTTCCTTTTTCCTCCTTTTCATTGTTTTCCTTCTTTTCCCATTCTTTTTTCCTTCTTTTCTTAATATCTTTTTTTCCTTTTCCTCCTTTTCATTGTTTTCCTTCCTTTCCCATTCTTTTTTCCTTCTTTTCTTAATATCTTTTTTTCCTTTTCCTCCTTTTCATTGTTTTCCTTCCTTTACTACTGTTTTCCTTTCTCTTCTTTTAATATCTTTCTTTTATTTTCCTTCTTTTTCTTAGTTTTCCTTCCCTGTACACTGTTTTTTCTTTTCTTTTCTCTTAATATCTTTCTTTTATTTTCCCTCATTTTCTTTGTTTTCCTTCCTCTTCCACTGTTTTCCTTTTTCTTTTCTTAATATCTTTCCTTTATTTTCCCTCATTTTCTTTGTTTTCCTTCCTTTCCCATTGTTTTCCTTTCTCTTTTCTTAATATCCTTTCTTCTACTTTCCCTCCTTTTCCATTCTTTTCCTCACATCGCCACTTGCAAGCATAAAGGAAAAGAAAGAAAAGAGGGAAAGACAAGAGTTTGCATTACAGATTTTCCTCTCTCTTCCTCTTTCTCTCTCTTCTTTCCTTTTTTCTCTTCCTCTCTTCTCCCTTGTTTTAATATCGTCCCTGACATCACCTTTTGTAAGGATAAAGAAAAGAGAAAAAAAGTTCGTATTACAGCTGTTTCTCTTCTTTCTCTTCCTCTTTCTCTTCTTTACTACTTTCTTTCTCTTCTTATCTCTTGTGTTCATATCGCTGACATCAACACTTCTAAAAAATGAAGAGAAAGAAAAAAAAGGGGATCGTATTACAACTGTTTCTCTTCTTTCTCTTCTTTCTTTCCTTCTTTCTTTCTCTTCTTATCTCTTGTTTTCATATCGCTCTTATATTAACACTAGTAAACAAAAAGAAAAAAAAGAAAGCGAGTTCATATTACAGCTGTTTCTCTTCTTTCTCTTCCTCTTTCTCTTCCTTCCTTCTTTCTTTCTCTTCTTCACTCTTGTTTTCATATCGCTCTTATATCAACACTTGTAAACAAAAAGAAAAAAAAGAAAGCGAGTTCATATTACAGCTGTTTCAATTCTTTCTCTTCCTCTTTCTCTTCCTTCCTTCTTTCTTTCTCTTCTTCACTCTTGTTTTCATATCGCTCTTATATTAACACTAGTAAACAAAAAGAAAAAAAAGAAAGCGAGTTCATATTACAGCTGTTTCTCTTCTTTCTCTTCCTTCCTTCTTTCTTTCTCTTCTTCACTCTTGTTTTCATATCGCTCCGACATCAACGCTTGCAAATAAATAAATAAAAAAGAGATAAAAAGGAAACTCGTGCTACGTTTATATATTTCTTTTCTCCCTTTTTCATTTCGTATTTAATTATTTCCGTGACATTTCCGCTTGGCAAAACAGGGAGAGAGAACGATAAAAAAAAAGTAATTAAACAAGGTCGCATTACATTCTCTCTCTCTCTCTCTCTCTCTCTCTCTCTCTCTCTCTCTCTCTCTCTCTCTCTCTCTCTCTCTAAGAGAGAGAGAGAGAGAGAGAGAGAGAGAGAGAGATTAAAAGTCCGAAAGGGAAGAAGAGAAATTAGCATGACATTATTTTCCTTATTTTCTTTTTTCTTTTCCTTTTTCTTCTTAATTCCGCATCATCACAATCACTCCATAAAAAAAGAAGAAAAAAAAGAAAACATGAAAGGGAAGAAAAGAAATTGGTCTGACTCTGATTTTCTCTTATTTTTTTTCTTTATTTTTTCTCCTTTATCTTAATTTTCCCTCTACACAATCGATTCATAAAACACACACAAAAAAAGAAATGAAAAGAATAAATGGGGAGGAAAATACAAACTGGTACGTCATTCTTTTTTTCTTTTTTTTCCTTCCTTTTCCTCCTTCATCTTAATTTTCCCTCATTTCACGAAAAAAAAAAAGAAGGAAAATAAATGAAAAGAATGGGAAGAGGAGAAATGTGTATGACTTTCTTTTTCTTTTTCTTTTCTTTTCTTTTCCTCCATCTGAATCGGAACTGACCTCTGTTTTGGCCACTCTGTAATCTTTTTAGGAGCAGCGAGTAGCGGGCTTTTTTTTTATTATTCTTTTATTTTTTGTGCCCTTGAGCTGTCTCCTTTGCTGTAAAAAAAAATCTTATTCTTGCTTCCACACAATCACTCAAGAAAACAAGGAAAAAAAAAGGAAAAAGAAAAGATAACAAGGCCATACCACTTTTTTTTCCCTTTTCCTCTTCCTCTTTTCCTCTCTACACAATCGATTCACAAAACAAACAAAAAAGAAAAGAAAACACGGCCAAACCACATTTTTTTCTCCCTTTTCCTCTTCCTCTTTTCCTCTCTACACAATCAATTCACAAACGAAAGAAAAGAAAATAATTTCCCCCTTTTCCTCTTCCTCTTCTTCCCTCTCCACAATCGATTCACAAAACAAAAAGAAACAAAGCAAAATGAAAAAAAATAACAAGGCCCTCCAGTTTTCTTTTCTCCCTTCTCCTCTTCCATCTCGTCATTGCTGCAACTCCACCAACTTCACAAAACAGAATAAAAAGAAAAGAAAATGGGAAGGAGAAAAGGAAAATGCGCGATCACGACTTTTGAACGAGTTTCCCCACGACTAGCCGACCACTGACCGGCGAAAGAAAACGGGGTGAGGTCAAGAGGTGGGGTGCAAGATTCTTTTCCCGTTTCATCACCTCAAGACGTGAACGAGGAGGAGGGAAAAGGGAAAATAATTATGTTGGATTAAGGAACTATTTGGGATTAGAGGAACATGTCGGAGTAAAGAGCTATTTCGGATCATAGGAATATCGGATTAAAGAGCTATTTCGGATTAAAGAGCTATTTTGGATTAAAGAGCTATTTCGGATTAAAGAGCTATTTCGGATCATAGGAATATCGGATTAAAGAGCTATTTCCGATTAAAGAGCTATTTCGGATCATAGGAATATCGGATTAAAGAGCTATTTCGGATTAAAGAGCTATCTCGGATCATAGGAATATCGGATTAAAGAGCTATTTCGGATTAAAGAGCTATTTCGGATCATAGGAATATCGGATTAAAGAGCTATTTCGGATTAAAGAGCTATTTTGGATCATAGGAATATCGGATTAAAGAGCTATTTCGGATCATAGGAATATCGGATTAAAGAGCTATTTCGGATTTAAGGAATATGTCGGATTAGCGAATTTTAGAGCAAGGAAGTAGATATCAAGTTACCAGTAGTATATTAAAGGGTAGAGTTATGTGAAGGAAAGGACTGCTGTGTTAGAATTACCAGATTAAAGAAGTACAGATATGTCGGATCAGTAATCTTCTTGCACTAGGCAGCAGAGATCATGTATTTATAAGTAGTGTATGAAACCGTTGGAACAGAAAACAAAGATCAGTCACTTATGTATATTCTCAAAAGCATAAGAAAAACAAGAAAGGAAGGAAAATAAATCAAGAGAAGTTCCCAGCGGATCGGACCTCAAAAAGACAAACTGTTAGCTTATTCCCTCCCTCAAGCATTTCCTTTTCTTCGCTTCATCTCCAGAATAGGAAAATAAAATAAAACAAAACTCATTCGTATTCTCAAAAGCAAGACAGCAAAGAGACCAAATCAAGAATCGTACCTCAGAATGGCCGACTAACCTTCTACCCTCTCTCAAGCATCCTTTTCTTTCCTCTCCAGAATAAGGAAATAAAAGAACAAAACTCATTCATATTCTCAAAAGCATAGAGACCAAATCAAGAATCGTACCTCAGAATGGCAGACTAACCTTCTACCCTCTCTCAAGCATCCTTTTCTTTCCTCTCCAGAATAAGGAAATAAAAGAACAAAACTCATTCGTATTCTCAAAAGCAAGACAGCAAAGAGAACATATCAAGAATCGTACCTCAGAAAGACAAACTGATACCTTCTCTCTCTCCCAAGCATCCCTTTATTTTCTTCATCTCCAGAATAAGAAAATAAAAGAACAAAACTCATTCATATTCTCAAAAGCATAGAGACCAAATCAAGAATCGTACCTCAGAAAGACAAACTGATACCTTCTCTCTCCCAAGCATCCCTTTATTTTCTTCATCTCCAGAATAAGAAAATAAAGAACAAAACTCATTCGTATTCTCAAAAGCAAAACAGCAAAGAGAACATATCAAGAATCGTACCTCAGAATGACTAACTGTTACCCCTTTCCCTCTCTCAAGCACCCCTTTCTTTCCTTCATCCCCAGACGCAGAGGAAAGAAAAGAACAATAAATTATATTCTCAAAAGCTAAAGAAACATGACAAAGAATACGAATCAGGAGAAGTACCTTGGGAATCGTACCTCAGAAAAGATGAACCATTAACTTTTTATCTTCTCTCTCCCTCTTTCAACCATTCCTTTCATCCCATTACAGAGGAGAGGAAAACTTGCCCCGTCCCTGCTTTCAAGTTTCCCTGTTCTAACCCTTCCCTTCTTACCCACACACAGAGGAAAGAAAACATTACCCCTTCCCTTCTTCCCTCCTCTCCCTCTTTCAACCCTTCCCTTCTTACCCACACACTGAGGAAAGAAAACATTGGCCATTCCTTTCTTCCCTCTTCCCTTCTTCTAATCCTTCCCTTCTTACCCACACACAGAGGAAAGAAAACATTACCCCCTTCCCTTCTTCCCTCCTCTCCCTCTTTCAACCTCTTCCTTCGTCCCATCACAGAGGAGAGAAAGCATTGCCCATTCCCTTCTTCCCTCGTTTCCCTCTTTTAACCCTTCCCTTCTTACCCAAACACAGAGGAAAGAAAGCATTGCCCCTTCCCTTCTCCCCTCTTTCCCTCTAAACCCCTTCCCTTTCCTTCTTACCCAAACACAGAGGAAAGAAAGCATTGCCCTTCCTTCTTCCCTCTTTCCCTCTAAACCTTCCTTTCTTACTTCCAAACACAGAGGAAAGAAAGCATTGCCCTTCCTTCTTCCTCTTCCCTCTAAACCCCTTCCCTTGCTTCTTACCAAACACAGAGGAAAGAAAGCATTGCCCTTCCTTCTTCCCTCTTTCCTCTAAACCCCTTCCCTTTGTTCTTACCCAAACACAGAGGAAAGAAAGCATTGCCCTTCCCTTCTTCCCTCTTCCTCTAAACCCTTCCTTTCCTTCTTACCCAAACACAGACGAATGAAATCATTGCACCTTACCTACTTCCCTCTTTCCCTCTAAACCCCTTCCCTTTGCTTCTTACCCAAACACAGAGGAAAGAAAGCATTGCCCCTTCCCTTCTTCCCTCTTTCCCTCTAAACCCCTTCCCTTTGCTTCTTACCCAAACACAGAGGAAAGAAAGCATTGCCCCTTCCCTTCTTCCCTCTTTCCCTCTAAACCCCTTCCCTTTCCTTCTTACCCAAACACAGAGGAAAGAAAGCATTGCCCCTTCCCTTCTTCCCTCTTTCCCTCTAAACCCCTTCCCTTTGCTTCTTACCCAAACACAGAGGAAAGGAAGCGTTACCCATTACCTTCATTCCCTCCCCATTGCCTTCTTTCCCTTCCCATTACCTTCTTTTCCTCCCCATTACCTTCATTCCCTCTTCCATTACCTTATTTTCTTTCCCTCTTCCATTTCCTTCTTCCCTCATTCCCATTATCTTCTCTCTTCCAATACCTTCCCTCTTTTTCCCATTATCTTCATTCCCTCCCCCATTACCTTCATTCCCTCTTCCATTACCTTTTCTTTCCCTCTCCTATTTCCATCTTCCCTCTCTCCCATTATCTTCTCTCTCCCATCACCTCTCCCTCTCACACAACCTTCCCTCCCCTCTTCCCCGCTAAACCCTTCCCTTCGCCCATCACACACACAAGAACACACCACCCATCAAACCATTACATTCTTCCTCCCTCCCGCACCGACCTAATGGCGCTGCTATCGTGCACATAAATCCTCAAAACCAGGAACGAGAAACACGACCGCCACGTATCTTCAATTTCACCTCCACGCAAATGGTTTAGTAATAAGAGCAAAAACGGAACGGAGGAGCAAACGGGTACAGATCACGTCTTCGGAGTACCCTTCAGACCCCGCACCGAAATGGCATGTGAAAACGAGGACAGATAAAGTACAATTCCGTAAGTCAAATATGATGGGGTAATCTTCTATAAATCTAGCCAAAGGAAACCAGAAATACAAGAAACGAGAAAATAAAAATAAAAACAAACAAGAAGCAGGAAACAAGGATGTATTAGGCAGCATCCAGTGAGCTAAATTTGATGTAAAACTCTTCCTTTATAACTTGATGTAAAATTCTTTCTGACAATAGCAATCTGACAATAGGAAACTGAAAAAAAAGGTAAATATAAACTGCAACCCAAGAAAAAAACAGGAAACAAAAGAGCATCGGATCCCTCAAGCATCACACCGCAAGCCCATCTCCACAAACAGCCCTCTTTATCCTTCCTCCCCTGACACGGGCGACCCCAGGCAGACAAGAAGGGCCCAGAGTCTTGCCCCTTACGCCCTTCCTGCAAGACCGACGACCACAGCAAGGAAAGGAATGGCCGGGGAAGGAGCTGAAGGAGGGGAAGGAGGGGTGAAGGAGTGGAAGGAAGGGTTAAGGACAGTTTGGAAGCGGTAAATTTCGTGAATGAGATGGGGCTGTGAAGGATACGAAAGGACTCTTGACACGTGAGAGAGAGAGAGAGAGAGAGAGAGAGAGAGAGAGAGAGAGAGAGAGAGAGAGACAGACAGACAGACAGACAGACAGACACACACACACACACACACACACACACACACACACACACACACACACAGAAAGATGAAATAAAAGAATGAGAGAGGGAGAGAAAGGGGAGAGGAAGGAAAATTGAAGAGAAAAGAGAATAATGGAATAAAAGAAAAAAAGAGGTAAAGGATAAAGGGAGAAGGGAATAAAGGAGGAGAGGAGATGGAAAGGGATTAAGAAAGGGGTGATGCTGGGTACACACACACACACACACACCACACACACACACACACACACACACACACAGATAGCAAGACATATCAGTTAAACATCTCCAATACTCTTCCGTCTTTCCCTCTCCCTCTCCCTCTCTCTCTCTCTCTCTCTCTCTCTCTCTCTCTCTCTCTCTCTCTCTCTCAAGCAGGGCACTTAAGAGGATGGAAAAGTCTCTAATTTATAAGTGACAACAACAAGCTAACTAAACACTATAATATTTTGCGGCCACACACACACACACACACACACACACACACACACACACACACACACACACACACACACACACACACACACACACACACACACACACACACACACACACACACACACACACACACACACACACACACACACACACACACACACACACACACACACACACACACACACACACACACACACACACAACACACACACACACACACACACACACACACACAAACACACACACACACACAAACACACACACACACACACACACACACACACACACACACACACACACACATTCAAGCTGTCGATTCCTTTCCACACTCCGATTAATTAAACATTTTCAGACACACACACACACACACACACACACACACACACACACACACACACACACACACACACACACACACACACACACACACACACACACACACACACACACACACACACACACACACACACACACACACACACACACACACACACACACACACACACACACACACACACACACACTTGCGCAAATAAGTTTAATAGCGATCTAAATGACCCAGGTGTGTTTACAATTTATGAGGGTAATTAAGCTGAAGGGATTATATAATTACCTGAAGCATAACTGTGTGAGATAGACAGAGAGATAGACAGACAGAGAAAGAAAGACAGAGACAGACAGAAACGTAAGGAGATGGAAACTGTATATGTCTGTGTGTGTGTGTGTGTGTGTGTGTGTACGTACGTTACCCTATATATGAGGAATGGAAACTCAGATAAGGTTTTCTTGCATATTTATGAGGGAAAGGAAGAGAGAGAGAGAGAGAGAGAGAGAGAGAGAAAAGAGGGTAAGAAGTGAAATACAGGAGGAGGAGGAGGAGGAGGAAGAGGGATGGATGAGGAAGAACGAGGAATGGAGGAATGGAAGGGAACTGGAGTGGAAGAGGAGGAGGAAGAGGAGGAGGAGGAGAATGGACAGATGGAGGAGGAGAAGAGATGAAAGGGGAGAAAATATGATGGATTATGTGAATGGAGATGAAAGGAGAGGTGAGAGAAGATGGAGAGTGAGAGAAGATGATGAAAGAGGAAGGAGAGAGAGAGAGGAAAATGAGATAAGAAAGAAAGTAAGAAAAAAAGAAGGGGAAGAAGGGGAAAAAGATGAAGGGGAAGAAGATGAAAGGAGAGGAAAGAAAGAGAAAATGGAGAGAGTTTGATGAAGGAAAGAGAGACAGAAAATGAGATAATAAAGAAATCAAGAAAGAAAGAAAGAAGGGGAAGAAGGGGAAAAAGATGAAGGGGAAGAAGATGAAAGGAGAGGAGAGAAAGAGAAAATGGAGAGAGTTTTATGAAGGAAAGAGAGACAAAAAATGAGATGAAAAAGAAATAAAAAAAAGAAAGAAGAGGAAGAAGATGAGAGAGAGAGAGAGAGAGAGAGAGAGAGAGAGAGAGAGAGAGAGAGAGAGAGAGAGAGAGTGTGTTTGATGAATGAGGAAAAAAGACAAGATAGAAAATGAGATAAGAAAGAAATGAAGAACGAAATAAAGATAGGAAGAAAGAAAGAGAAGATGAAGGAGATGAAGAAGGAAAAAAAAATAAAAAGACGAAGAACTGATTGAATTTGACGTGGAGAAAAAGAGAGAGAGAGAGAGAAAGAAAGAAAGTAAGGAAGAAAGAAAGAATATGAAGAAAATGAAGACAAAGAACAACAACAACAACAACAACAAAAACAACAATAAGATAAAGAAAAACACAGAACAAACAACAATATTCCACGTTAAGAAAGAAACAAACAAACAAACAAACAAAAAAAGAAAAAGAAAGAAAATAAAGAGAGAGAGACCGAACTAACGAGGAGAGACAAAGTTAAAAAAGAAAAGAAAAAAAGGTAAGAGAAAGTGTGAAGAAGAAAAAGAAGAGAAAAAAAGAAAAAGGGAGTTACGAAGTGTGAAAGAAGGGAGGAGGAGGAGGAGGAGGAGGAGGAGGTGTGAAAGGGAGAGAGAGAGGGGGGTATGGGAGGGGGGAGGGTATGTTCTATAGACGCCTTACAAGAACCTTTCGGGTACAAACGCATAAAAAAAATTTCTCATCAGATCTTCTTCTTCCTCCTCTTCCTCTTCCTCTTCCTCCTCCTCTTCAATTCCACCTTACTAGACATTTCTCTCACCTGCCCCTCTTTATTCACCTCCTCACTTCCTCTCCTCCTCCTCCTCTTCTTCCTCCTCCTCCTCCTCCACCTCGTGACCTATCATCTCCTCTACTTTTTTTTATTCCTCCTCCAAATTACCTCACATATCTATTTTATCTGTTTCCCTTCCTCCTCCTCCTCCTCCTCCTCCTCCTCCTCCTCTTTGCAATTAGCCACTGAATTCCTCACACCTGTTTGTCTCTCTTCATTTTCTCTTCCTCTTTCACCTGCACCTAATCCTCATCTGTCTTCCTCCTCCTCCTCCTCCTCCTCCTCCTCCTCCTCCTCTTCTTCTTCTTCTTTCCGACCTACCTCACTTTCGTACCTGTTTTCTACCGTCTTGATCCAATAAACTCCTCCTCCTCCTCTTCCTCTTCCTCCTCCTCCTCCTCCTCCTCTTCCTCTTCCTCCTCCTCCTCCTCGTCTCTGCCCTCTTTCAACACGAGAACAAGAGCTAGAATACAGATACGTACACAGTAAGGAGAAATATACACAAATTCGTCCATGAAAAAACATACTCAATTTTGTTATCTCTTGTGATCTCGTGTCAATTTCGTGTTTTCAGTAGAGAGCGAACATGTTTCTTTTTCTCGTTCTCCGTCTTTGAAATGATAAAAAAACAACGTACTCGAATTTTCTCATCTCGTATAAACCTGAATCAACTTCGTATGTTTTTTTTTTTTTCTCTCGTTTTCTGTCCTACTAATGAGAAAAAAATATCGTACCGAGTCGCCCATTAGTAAATAAAAATAATAGCACTCAATTATTTCTCCTGTGTTGGTGTATATAGGTTTTTTTTTTTCTCTCGTTTTTTGGTCAGATAAATAGAAAAAAAATTACACAAAGTTGTCCATGAAAAAACAACAAAAAGCAACAAACTAAATATTTATGTCACATGTTATTTTTCCTCTCTTTTCTTTTTTCTGTCTCTTGAAATGCGAAAAAAATTAACACAAACAAAAACTCCTCCGTGGAAATCAAACACACTAAACATTTCTCTAACATAAGATCTTGTGTTCATGAATTTCTTTGAATGTTCTGAAGAGACTGCGCTCATGTTTCCTCTCTCTTTTCTTTTTCAGTCTCTTAAAATGCGTAGAAAAATTAACAAAAACGAAAATTCCTCCGTGGAAATCAAACACACTAAACATTTCTCTAACATAAGATTCTTCGTCCATGAATTTCTTTGTGTGTTCTAAGGAGACAGCGATCATATTTTCCTTCTTTTCTTTTTCTGTCTCTTAAAATGCGAAAAAAAACTAACATACACGAAAATTCCTCCGTGAAAAATCAAACACACTAAACATTTCTCTAACATAAGATTCTTCGTCCATGAATTTCTTTGTGTGTTCTAAGGAGACAGCGATCATGTTTTCTCTCTTTTCTTTTTCTGTCTCTTAAAATGCGAAAAAAAAATAACACAAACAAAAACTCGTCCATGGAAATCAAACATACTAAACATTTCTCTAACATAAGATTCTTCGTCCATGAATTTCTTTGTGTGTTCTAAGGAGACAGCGATCATGTTTTCCCTCTTTTCTTTTTCTGTCTCTTAAAATGCGAAAAAAAACTAACACAAACAAAAACTCGTCCATGGAAATCAAACACACTAAACATTTCTCTAACATAAGATTCTGCGTCCATGAATTTCTTTGTGTGATCTAAGGAGACAGCGATCATGTTTTCTCTCTTTTCTTTTTCTGCCTCTTAAAATGCGAAAAAATACTAATATACACGAAAATTCCTCCGTGAAAAATCAAACATAGGCCTACTAAGCATTTCTCTAACATAAGATTCTTCGTCCATTTAAGGAGACTTGATCATGTTCTCTCTCTCGTTTGTAGCATCTCCCCCTTCTTCTCCTTCTCTCCACATTTTCTCCTCTACACCTTCCTTCCTTTTCCTCCCATTCCCATCCCTTCCTTTTACCCACGAGCTCCTTCATAACCTCTTCTTTCCTTCCTTCCTTCCCTTTATCATAACTCCTTTTTTTCCCTTCTTCTGTAACTTCTCGTTCGTCTGTTTGTTTGTTTGTATGTCTGTTTGTATGAGGAGAAAAACCTCTGCAACACTCACAGACAGACATACAGGGACTCAGGTTACAAGATCCTTCCTATCACGTTTATTTTTTTTTTACTTTTCTTTTTCTTTTTTTTTCTTTTTTGAACCACTCCCTGACTCCTTCCTTCCTCCTCCTGCTCTTCCTCTTCCTCTTGCAGCCTCCCTTCACTCACATCTGTCTCTCTCTCTCTCTCTCTCTCTCTCTCTCTCTCTCTCTCTCTCTGGGTTAGCACTCTCTGACCTCCTCCTCCTCCTCCTCCTCCGTCTCCCAATCTTCTTATTACATCTTCTCCTCCTCCTCCTCTTCCTCCCCCTCACCTGTTTCTCTCTCACCTTAATTAATTTCATCATGTCCTTCATTCTGTTGTCCTTTCGCTCCTTATTTTCTCTTCTTCGTAAAAATTTATCCTACTCCTCCTCCTTTCCTCTACCTTTCTTCCTTCCTTCTTTCCTTTCTCTCTTCCTCTTCCTTTTCCCTCTGAGCTCCTTCATAACTTCTTCCATCTTTCCTTCCTCCTTCCTTACTTTCCTATTTCTCTTCTTCGTAACATCTCCTCCTCCTCCTCCTCTTTTCCTATACCTTTCTTCCTTCCTTCCTTCTTTCCTTCCTCTCCCTCTTCCTTTCCCCTCCGAGCTCCTATATAACTTCTTCCTTCTTTCTTTCCTTCCTCCTTCCTTTTCCTCCTCCTTCTCCTTTCTTCTACCTTTCTTCCTTCCTTCCTTCCTCTCCCTCTTCCTTTTCCCTCCAGCCTCCTCCATAACTTCTTTCTTCTCTCTTTCCTTCCTCCCTTCTTCCTCACTTTCCTCCACTTTCCCTCTCATAACTCCCTTTTTTTCCCTCCTTTTCTAACTTCTACTCAACCGATCTTACTTTTCCTCCTCCCTTTTCTCTCCCTTTCTTTCCTTCCACTAACATCTTCCCAACTCTCTTTACCGTCCATTTCCCTCCCTTTATGCTTTCTCTCTCCCTCCCTCTCTCTCTCTCTCTCTCCATCCCTTCCTCTCCCTCTCTCCCTCCTTCCATTTTCTCCTTAGGGATTAAGTTAGGTCAAACATAGACAAATTGGACGAGAGAGAGAGAGAGAGAGAGAGAGAGAGAGAGAGAGAGAGAGAGAGAGAGAGAGAGAGAGAGAGAGAGAGAGAGTCATACAGACAGACACACAGACAGAGTAAGATAGAGAGAAAGACAGACAGAGAGAGGAAAAAAAAGAAGAAAAAGAAGAAAGGAAAGGAAGCTGAGTGGACATTTCTAGCGTTTTAATGTCTCTCTCTCTTATCAATATCACTTTGTCTCTAACTTTCAAATATTGCTTTAAAGAAAATTTAACAAACTTGGCAAGAAAATATGAGAATAATAAGAGAGAGAGAGAGAGAGAGAGAGAGAGAGAGAGAGAGAGAGAGAGAGAGAGAGAGAGAGAGAGAGAGAGAGAGAGAGAGGAGGAGGGGATAAGCAAAGCACGTAAACAACAAAAATAGGAAAAGATAAAACGTTGAATCAAGGAAAAGAAAGAAGAAAAGAAAAGAAAAGGAAATATTGAAGAAAAGTAGCAATGAAGAAAATTAAAACAAAAACAAAATAACACAATAAATG
>NC_066567.1:9540616-9545616 GCF_024679095.1 Eriocheir sinensis
CTATCACTTTCTCTCCTCCTCCTCCTCCTCCTCCTCCTCCTCCCTCCCCTTCTTTTAATCGCTTCCTCTCCCATACCTTCTTATTCTTTCTCTTTCTCTCTCTTTTTTTTACCTCCACTATCTTCTGAAATGAGGAGGAGGAGGAGGAGAAAGAGGAGGAGGAGGAGGAGGAGGAGAGGTAGAGAGAGGAGGGAAGAAGAAACAACGAAGAAGGGAAATAAAAGAAAAATGAGGTAAATAAGGAGGAGGGAGAAGATGAACAACAACAACAACAACAACAACAACAACAACAACAACAACAACAACAACAACAACAACAACAACAACAACAACAACAACAACAACAACAACAACAACAACAACAACAACAACAACAACAACAACAATTAGAACGAGAACGAAAAGGAGGAAGAGGAAGAGGAAAATAAAGAAGAGGAAAGAGAGAGAGAGAGAGAGAGAGAGAGAGCGAGAGAGCGCGAGAGAGAGAGAGAGAGAGAGAGAGAGAGAGAGCAAAGAAACAGAGACTGTAGATAAAGGTGCAGGAAGAGAGGAAGAGGAGGAAGAGGAAGAGGAACACATAGAAGATAATGGTCAATGAAGAAGAAACAATTGACCACCCTTCTCTCTCTCTCTCTCTCTCTCTCTCTCTCTAAAAAAGAAAAAAATACCCCAAAACCATGAATTCCTTCCTTAATTCTTTCCTTTCTTTCTTTCTTTTTCTTTCTTTATTTTCTTTCATTCTCTGTCTCATTTCCTTCTTTCCTTTTTAGTTTCTTTCATTTTTTTCCTTCTTTCTTTCCTTCCTTCCTTCCTTCCTTCCCTTCCTTTCCTTCCTCTCTTCCTTCCTTCCTTCCTTCCTTCCGTCCTCCCTTCCTTTCTTCCTTCCTTCCTTCCGTCCTCCCTTCCTTTCTTCCTTCCTTTCTTCCTTCCTTCCTTCCGTCCTTCCTTCCTTCCTTACCAGCATCCCAGCATCCTTCCTCTCACTCTCTCATCCTATCCCTTCTCCCTTCCCTTACCCTTTCCCTCCTCCTTCCTCCTTCCCTCCCTCCTCCTTCCTTACCCATACCCTTTCCCTTTCCTTCCCTCCTTCCCTCCATCACTCAAAGGGACTATCTGGTTCTTCTGAGTTGAGCTAAAATGTCAGAGCGGCGATATCGCGGGGAAAGATTATAAATTGTGTGTCTGATAACGGCCGCGCGTGCACAGATGAATTGGTGTGTGTGTGTGTGTGTGTGTGTGTGTGTGTGTGTGTAAGGAATGACTCTACGTGGGTGAATGAATGGAAGGAAGGAAGGAAGGAAGGAAGGAAGGAAGGAAGGAAGAAAAGAAAGAAAAATATAGATACGAAGAAAAGTGTATGAAAACTGTGTGTGTGTGTGTGTGTGTGTGTGTGTGTGTGTGTGTGTGTGTGTGCGTAGGTGGATGAATGTAAGTGTGCATGTGTGTGTGTGTGTGTGTGTGTGTGTGTGTTCAAGATTTTTCCTTCCCCTCTCTCCTCTCCCTCTCTCTCTCTCTCTACTCACTCGCTCGACACACACTCTCGCGACCGTCTCCAAAAATCTTACATTCGAAAACTTTGGTCCCAGAAAGTTTATATATACAACATAGCACTTTACAAAATACCACTACCGAGATTGTATGAAAAATGGGATACTGTTGTTCCTTTGACGTTGTGTGTGTTACGGATTACGATACGAAAATTGGGGATACTGTTGGTCTTTTTTTATTTTTTTTATTTTTTTTTACAACAGACGTTGGTCTTTTTACGTTGTGTGTTACGGATTACGATACGAAAATTGGGGATACTGTTGGTCTTTTTTTTTTTTTTTACAACAAAGGAGACAGCTCAAGGGCCCAAAAAAGGAAACAATAATAAAAAAAATCCCGGTAATGTTGGTCTTTTTACGTTGTGTGTGTTACGAATTACGATACGAAAATTGGGGATACTGTTGGTCTTTTTTTTTTTTTTTACAACAAAGGAGACAGCTCAAGGGCACAAAAAAAGGAAACAATAATAAAAAAAGCCCACTACTGTTGTTCCTTTGACGTTGTGTGTGTTACGGATTACGATGCGAAAATTGGGGATACTGTTGGACTTTTTTACGTTGTGTGTGTTACGGATTAAAGAATGAAAATAATTGTACAGTTCTTCGTATCACAGAAACTTTAGTATATACAGAGTCACCTTTTTACGAAATATTATTAGTGAATTTGTAGGAAAAATGAGTGTGTTGTATTTCTTTATCGTTGTGTGTATTAAGAATTAGATGGAGGAAAATATATATAGCTCTTCGTATTAAAATATATCATACCGGATTTTATATATGCAGTTTCACGCTTTTACGAAATATTATTAGTGAATTTGTATGAAAAACGGTGATGTATTTCTTTATCGTTCTGTGTATTAAGAATTAGATGGAGGTTATTATATATAGCTCTTCGTATTAAAATATATCATACCGGATTATACTAAAAAGTGTAGTTCTTTAAATCTTATCATAATAGCATCCACATTACCCTTATTAGAATCCATATCGTATTAATTTAGGAGAATATAGATTACGTAAAAACACTGAAAATAATGACAAAATACATTCTCAAAAAAAACGCAAAACAGTGAAAATAATGACAAAATACTTGCTCAAAAAAACGCAAAACAGTGAAAATAATGACAAAATACATTCTAAAAAAAACGCAAAACAGTGAAAATAATGACAAAATACATTCTAAAAAAAAAACGCAAAACAGTGAAAATAATGACAAAATACATTCTCGAAAAAACGCAAAACTGAAAATAATGACAAAATACTTTCTCAAAAAAAAGCAAAACAGTGAAAATAATGACAAAATACATTTTCAAAAAACTCAAAACAGTGAAAATAATGACAAAATACTTTCTCAAAAAAATGCAAAACAGTGAAAATAATGACAAAATACATTCTCAAAAAAACGCAAAACAGTGAAAATAATGACAAAATACATTCTCAAAAAAACGCAAAACAGTGAAAATAATGACAAAATACATTCTCAAAAAAACGCAAAACAGTGAAAATAATGACAAAACACATTCTCAAAAAAACCGCAAAACAGTGAAAATAATGACAAAATATATTCTCAAAAAAACCGCAAAACAGTGAAAATAATGACAAAATATATTCTCAAAAAAACCGCAAAACAGTGAAAATAATGACAAAACACATTCTCAAAAAAACCGCAAAACAGTGAAAATAATGACAAAATATATTCTCAAAAAAAACGCAAAACAGTGAAAATAATGACAAAATACATTCTCAAAAAAACGCAAAACAGTGAAAATAATGACAAAAAACATTCTAAAAAAAAAGCAAAACAGTGAAAATAATGACAAAATACATTCTCAAAAAAACGCAAAACAATGAAAATAATGACAAAAAACATTCTAAAAAAAAAAAAGCAAAACAGTGAAAATAATGACAAAATACATTCTCAAAAAAACGCAAAACAGTGAAAATAATGACAAAATACATTCTCAAAAAAAACAAAGTACAGTGAAAATAATGACAAAATACATCCTCAAAAAAAAGCAAAACAGTGAAAATACTGACAAAATACTTTCGCATGTATAAATAAAATAAATAAAAGTTACCATTTCCAGTTTGTTACACGATATCATCAGTTTCCATTTTCTTCATGATAAAAAAAATTACATGATATACAAAGTTAAAAAAAAAAGGTGAAAATATGAATCCTGAAATAGCTGACTCACTTAGTTGATGGAGGAGGAGGAGGAGGAGGAGGAGGAGGAGGAGGAGGACAAAGTGAGTAGGAGGACGAAAGGAGAGAGAGAGAGAGAGAGAGAGAGAGAGAGAGAGAGAGAGAGAGAGAGAGAGAGAGAGAGAGAGAGAGAGAGAGAGAGAGAGAGAGAGAGAGAGAGAGAGAGAGAGAGAGAGAGAGAGAGAGAGCAATACCAAAATGAAATAGAAAAAAAGAAAAAAACAAAAGCATAAAAAGTATATGGACCATTGGCGACGAAGAGAGGAAGAGGAGAAAGAGGAGGAGGAGGAGGAGGAAGAGGAGTGAAAACTTACAAAAATAAAGGAAAGAGAAGAAAATTTTAAAAAGCAAAAGAAAAGAATAGGAGAAAATTGAGGAAGATCTCGAGATGAAAAAGAACAAGAATCTCTCGTACAGTGACAGGAAGGGGAAATTTGAGTTGGAGAGAGAGAGAGAGAGAGAGAGAGAGAGAGAGAGAGAGAGAGAGAGAGAGAGAGAGAGAGAGAGAGAGAGAGAGAGAGAGAGAGAGAGAGAGAGAGAGAACACACACAAAAGAAAAAAAAGGAACGGAAAAAGAGATACTGATATAACCTCGTGTGTGTGTGTGTGTGTGTGTGTGTGTGTGTGTGTGTGTGAGGACGCAATAAATACATAAAAATGCCAGTGCAACATTTGTGACTGTCCAGATGTGTGTGTGTGTGTGCGTGTGTGTGCGTGTTTGTGCAAGTGTGTGTAAGTATGTATGTATGTATGTATGTATATATGTATTTATGCAGGACACGTACATAGGAACATCTGAGACCGTACAAATGTGTGTATGTTTGCCTAAGAATACGTTCATGTGTATGTATGTATGTATGTGTGTGTGTGTGTGTGTGTGTGTGTGTGTGTGTGTCTGTCACGTTCACACACACCTGCCTTTATATATCCACAATAAAAAAAAGTCATATCATAGTTAAAAAAATAAAGGGAAAGGGGAGAAGAAGAGGAGGTGGAGGGGGAGGGGGAGGAGGTGGAGGAGGGGGAGGTGGAGAGGTGGACGATTTGGAGCAGAAAATGGTGAAGGAAAAAGACGAGTGTAAAAAAAGGTGAACAAAAACAGGACTTAAACATGATACATACGCCGAGAGGGAATCACACACACACACACACACACACACACACACACACACACACACACACACACACACACACACACACACACACACACACACACACACACACACACACGGAAATACATACAAAAG
>NC_066567.1:9548116-9550616 GCF_024679095.1 Eriocheir sinensis
GAGAGAGAGAGAGAGAGAGAGAGAGAGAGAGAGAGAGAGAGAGAGAGAGAGAGAGAGAGAGAGAGAATGAAAGCAGGAAGGAAATGGACAAAAACAGGGAAGGAAAGAGCGAATAAAAGAAAGTAAGGAAGAAAAATATGAAAGAAATACAAGAACGAAAAGAGAGAGAGAGAGAGAGAGAGAGAGAGAGAGAGAGAGAGAGAGAGAGAGAGAGAGAGAGAGAGAGAGAGAGAGAGAGAGAGAGAGAGAGAGAGAGAGAGAGAGAGAGAGAGAGAGAGAGAGAGAGAGAGAGAGAGAGAGAGAGAGAGCACTAAAGGAACGAGAGAAAGTAACGCCGGATATGCACTTAAGATAAAGTTGCTTCGAAAGTGAGAAAAAAGAAAAAAAGAAAGAGAGAAAATAATCTAAAGGAAAACGTGATAAAATTAAGAAAGGAGGAAGAAGAAGAGAAAGAGAAGAGGAGGAGAAGGGTGATAAGAAGAGGGAGAAGGAGAAGAAGAAAAACTAGGAACTGGACAAAGCGAGAGGAAAAAAGAGGAAAAGAAATAAAAGAACAGAAAGAAGAAAAAAAAGAAAAAAAGAAGATTGGGGATGACGAAGACAAAGAGGAAGAAACCAGAGAAGAAGAAGAAAAGGAAGAAAAAAGAAGAAAAAGAAGAAGGAAGGGATCAGGAAGAGGAGGAAGAGGAAAAAAAAGACATAATTGATGAAGAAATAAAGAAAGAATATATTGAGATGAACCTGACAGAGAGAGAGAGAGAGAGAGAGAGAGAGAGAGAGAGAGAGAGAGAGAGAGAGAGAGAGAGAGAGAGAGAGAGAGAGAGAGAGAGAGAGAGAGAGAGAGAGAGAGAGAGAGAGAGAGAGAGAGAGAGAGAGAGAGAGAGAGAGAGAGAGAGAGAGAGAGAGAGAACAGCAGCAGGCACTCACGGACACTCATTTTTAAATCCACAAGTCAACAAGCAAACGCCAAATAAGGAAGTAAGAAAACAAACAAGACAAAAAAAAAAGAAAAAAAAGAAAATTGAGAAAACACGTATTGCGGCAGGAGGAGGAGGAGGAGGAGGAGGAGGAGGAGAAGAGAAGAAACGATGACATATGTAAGATTAGGTCTCTCTCTCTCTCTCTCTCTCTCTCTCTCTCAAACTTGGAGTAATTAGGATACGCTTGGTTTTATTGGTCAACTTATATAGACCCAAGGTAGTTTATTACGAGAGGAAGAAGAGTTAGTGGTCGAGGAGGAGGAGGAGGAAGAGGAGGAAGAGGAGGAGGAGAGAATTCATTGCCTCCATTTCTTCTGTTGCTTATTTCTCTTCCTCCTCCTCCTCCTACTACTACTACTACTACTACTACTACTACTACTACTACTATTACTACTACTGCTACGCCTCCTTTTTCCGCCGTTTTATAGGCAAGGAAAACATCGTAACTTCAAGGAATTTTTAAAAGTCAACATTTATTACCTGCTCCGCGCTGGTGGTGGTGGTGGTGGTGGTGTAACTGTGTTATGGCTACTATTACTACTACTACTACTACTACTACTACTACAGCTACTACAACTTCTACTACTACTGCTACTATTACTACTACTAAACACACACACACACACACACACACACACACACACACACACGTTAACAGGAAGGAAACTGGATTAAAGGAGAATGAGAGAGAGAGAGAGAGAGAGAGAGAGAGAGAGAGAGAGAGAGAGAGAGAGAGAGAGAGAGAGAGAGAGAGAGAGAGAGAGAGAGAGAGAGAGAGAGAGAGAGAGAGAGAGAGAGAGAGAGAGAGAGAGAGAGAGAGAGAGAGAGAGAGAGAGAGAGAGAGAGAGAGAGAGAGAGAGAGAGAGAGAGAGAGAGAGAGAGAGAGAGAGAATAATAGGTCATAATAATCCAGTTCTTGAGAGTTGACGGAATAAAAAACAAAACAAAAAATTGAGAAGAAGCATTTGTAGTAGTAGTGGTGGTGGTGGTGATTGTGGTGACAGTGGTGGTGATAGTGGTGGTGATAGTGGTGATTGTAGTGGTGAGCAAGCCGGTTCATTATTCAGTGAAAGCCGGACAGCCTTCATCGTATCCTGCCCAGACAAGCTGATAACACGATAGGGAGATGAGGAGGAGGATGCTGGGAGGCTGGGCGCGACAGAGATGAATGGATTAGACACGTCGGTGGACAGGGAGTGATAGACAGACATGGATAGACAGAAAGGAAAATAGGACTCTCTCTCTCTCTCTCTCTCTCTCTCTCTCTCTCTCTCTCTCTCTCTCTCTCTCTCTCTCTTACACACACACACACACACACACACACACAAGGTGGGTGGCAGAGAGGTACAGAAATAGAGAACCAGATTGATAGACGCAGATAGACAGGAAGGAGACAGGGATGATAGACAGGCACACAGATTGATAGATATATGTAAATAGACAGGGAGGAAGACAGCGAGACACACACACACACACACACACACACACACACACACACACACACACACACACACACACAC
>NC_066567.1:9560616-9565616 GCF_024679095.1 Eriocheir sinensis
TTAATCGTTTCCTCTCTCTCTCTCTCTCTCTCTCTCTCTTATTGGTCAGTTTCTGGAAGAGTTCGAATTCTTTGTCGTGTGTGTGTGTGTGTTTACCAAATGGAGGAAAGAAACTCAATGAAGGGATGAGAAAAAAAAGCATTCACACACACACACACACACACACACACACACACACACACACACACACAAACACACACACACACACACACACACACGCACGAGGTAATCTCTATGTCATTCCAATTCCTGTTGCTGTTGTTGTTGTTGTTGTTGTTGTTGTTAAAAAGGTACACACACACATACGCACACACGAATACCTGTGTAAGTGTACCCAACCTCACGTGTACATACCGACATGTACACCTAAATACCCCCGGATTCCACACACACACACACACACACACACACACACACACACACACACACACACACACACACACACACACACACACACACACACACATGCTGGAGACATTCCCATAATACCAAAGGAGGAAGGATCAGAAGGAGGAGGAGGAGGAGGAGGAGGAGGAGGAGAAGAAGGAGGAGAAGGAGGAGGAGGAAGAGGAAGAGAACAAAGAGGAGGAGCTAAAAAGAATGGAGGCAAATAAAAATCAGTGATAAAGGAGAGAGATTAATAACGAAAGGGAAACGAAGAAGGAGGAGAAGAAGAAGAAGGAGGAGGAGGAGGAGGAGGAGGAGGAGGAGGAAGATAAAATAATAAAGGGAGGAAGGGAGGTGAGGAGGAAAACGTCCAAGCTAAAAGCGGCAAGAAGATCAAAGGAAGAGGAGGAGGAAGAAGATAAAAAGAAGAAGAGGAAGAAGAGAAAAAAAATGATGATGAAGAAGAAAGAAACGCAATAAATGTAGCAAAAACGAAGCAAAGGAAAAAAGAAAACCAAAATAATGAAAGAAATAAAATCAGATAACGAAAGAAGGAAGAGAAGGAGGAAGATAAGAATGAAGGAGAAGAGGAAGATAAGATAATAAAAGGAAGAGGAGAAAGAGGAGAAGGAGGAGGTGAAAATGAGAAACAGGGAAGAAAGAAAACAAGAGAGAGAGAGAAAGAGAATAGGAAAGAACAAAGCCAGGAGGAAGAAGAGAAAGAGAAGAGAAGAAAGAGGAAGAGAAAGAAGAAAGAAAGAGGAGGAAGAAGAGAGAGGAGAAATCGAAAGAGAAGAAGGAGGAGAAAGACAAAAAGGAGGAAGAGGAGAAAGAGGAAGATGAAGAGAAGAAAGATTAAAGAAGAGGAGGAAAAAGAGAAAGAGGAGGAGGAGGAAGAGGAGAAAGAAGAAGAGGAAGAGGATAACAACTAAAAAGGGGAAAGGAAGGAGACGAGAGAGAATAGAAGCAGGACAAGAAAGAGGAGGAGAAGAGGAAGAGAAGGAAGAGGAAGAGGAGGAGTAAGAGGAGAAAGAAGAAGAGGAAGAGGATAACAACTAAAAGGGGAAAGGAAGGACACCAGAGAGAGAATAGAGGCAGGACAAGAAAGAGAAGGAGAAGAGGAAGAGGAGGAGGAAGAGGAAGAGGAGGAGGAGGAGGAGGGAGAGTGGCCCCATCAGAGTGTTCACGCTTCAGAGGTCACTAAACGAGGGTCATACATCGTCCCTCAGGTCACGCCATAGCCACACCATTACCCGCTGAAACCACGTGACCAACCATGACCTAGTATGACCTCTGACCTATTATGACCCTCCTTAAAGCTAGTATGACCTCTATTGACCTAGTATGACCTCTAACCTATTATGACCCTCCTTAAAGTTAGTATGACCTCTATTGACCTAGTGTGACCCTTCTGAAACCTAGTGTGACCTTTCTCTTGACCTAGTAACTCAGTAAGTGTGCCCTATTAACTTAGTGTGACCCTACTTGAAGCTAGAATGACCTTTGACCTAGTGTGACCTCTAACCTATTATGACCCTCCTTAAAGTTAGTATGACCTCTATTGACCTAGTGTGACCCTTCTAAAATCTAGTGTGACATTTCTCTTGACCTAGTAACTCCTTAAGTGTGTCATATTAACCTAGTGTGACCCTCCTTAGAGCTAGAATGACCTCTGACCTAGTATGACCCTCCTTAAAGTTAGTATGACCTCTATTGACCTAGTGTGAACCTTCTAAAAACTAGTGTGACCTTTCTTTTGACCTAGTAACTCAGTAAGTGTGTCCTATTAACTTAGTGTGACCCTCCTTAAAGCTAGAATGACCTCTGACCTGGTGTGACCCTTTTTAAAGCTAGTATGACCTCTCTATTGACCTAATGTGACCTTCCTTGAGATTAGTGTGACCTGTTTTAACCTAGTGTGACCCTCTTGAAAACTAGTATGACCTCACTATTGACCTAATGTGACCTGACCTAGTGTGACCCTCTTTAAGCTTGTATGACCTCTGGCCTAATGTGACCCTTCTTATAGCTAATTTGACCTCGGATGACCCTTTAAGATATTATTTTCAGTCTAATATGACCTCGAATGACCCAGTGTGACCCCTCTTCCTCCTCTTCGTTCTCCTCTTTCTTCTCTTGACATGATATGACCTCTCCTTCCTTCTAACCTCTTCCTCCTCCTCTTCTTCTTCTTCTTATTCTTCCTCCTCCTCCTCCTCCTCCTCTTATTCCCTCTAATCCACAAAGGTATATTCTGGTGACCCGGCCTGACCTTTCCTTGCTTCGCCCCGATCTCGTACTCTGACCTGTAACCTTTCTTAAGACAGTGTAATTGTCTATAAGCTTCTCGTCCCCTTCCTTCCCCTCTGCTTTATCTGTCTTTCTCTTCTTCCTTTCTTTCTTTAGTATCATTTTCCTCTATTTGTTTTTTTTATCATTTATTCTTTCATTTATATTGTTTTCTTTTTTCTTTTCTTTTTCTTTTTTTCTTTATTCATCTGTTTTTTCATCATCATTTATTATATATGTATCGAGTCTTTCTTATTTATCTATCTATTTATTTTATTTTACTTTATTTATTTATCTTTTTGTTCATCATTCCTTCATTTACTTTCAATTACTCTTCTTTCTCTATCCACTAATCATTTATCTACTATATCTGTCTATCTCCCATTCTATCCTTAATCCATCTTCTATCAATCAATCTACTTCCTAAACCATTCTATCTATCTATCTATCTATCTTTTTTATATAACCACAACTATTTTAATCAACTCTTCTTCAATCCACCTCTCTCTCTCTCTCTCTCTCATTCTATCCTCAATCCATCTTCTATCTATCAATCTATTTCCTAAACCTTTCAATCAATCTATCTATCTATCTATTTTTTTTTTATATATCCTCCAGTATTTTTTTTAACTCCTTCAATCCACCTGTCTACCGTACCCTCTCTCTCTCTCTCTGAGCCAACTTTTGTCGGGCGCTAACGAACTTGTCGAATTTAACGTCCGCAACGAATTTCAACGAACGTAACGGATTTAACGGCCTCAGCGGATAGCCCGTGTGATATAACGTAAAGAAAACGGATACTGGTTCTTTATTAAATGGGTATCTAGTGTAAAAGCAATAAGGGATAACTGTTAAAAATATCGATGGCTTGGGTTTTGAATATTTTTGAGACTGTAGTGGAATGTTACGTTACTGTTGTTTAATGACCTTGTTTTCTATGTTATAATTTCGTGCGTTATTTTAATCTTCTTTTATCTATATTTTAACTTTCTTGCTTACCTCTTATTTCTCCTCCTCCTATTCCTCCTCTTCTTCTTTTTTCTTCCTCTTGTTTTCTTCTGCTTTATCATCTTTTTCTTCCCCTCTTAGTCCTGTGCCTTCTTTTCCTCTTCCTCCTCCTCTTCTTTCTTTTTCTTCCTCTTGTTTTCTTCTGCTGTCATCTTTTCCTTCCCCTCTTAATACTGTGCCTTCTCCTCTTCCTCCTCTTCTTTCTTTTTCTTCCTCTTGTTTTCTTCTGCTCGATCATCTTTTCCTTACCCTCTTATTCCTGTGCCTCTTCCTCCTCTTCCTCCTCTTTTTCTTACTTTTTCTTCCTCTTGTTTTCTTCAGCTGTCATCTTTTCCTTCCCCTCTTAGTACTGTGCCTTCTCCTCTTCCTCCTCTTCCTCCTCTTCTTTCTTTTTCTTCCTCTTGTTTTCTTCTGCTCGATCATCTTTTTCTTACCCTTTTATTCCTGTGCCTCTTCCTCCTCTTCCTCCTCCTTTTCTTACTTTTCCTTCCTCTTGTTTTCTTCTGCTCGATCATCTTTTCCTTACCCTCTTATTCCTGTGCCTCTTCCTCCTCTTCCTCCTCTTCTTTCTTTTTCTTCCTCTTCTTTTCTTCTGCTCTATCCACTCTTTCTTTCCACTCTTAGTCCTGTCCCTCCTCCTCCTCTTCCTCTTCCTCCTCTTCTTTCTCTTCCTTACTATCTTCTAAGTGTCGGTAGATAGTTTTTTTTTCTCCTTCTTTCATTCCTTCACTTTTATCACCATTAATTTCCTTTACCTTCACCTTTATATTTTTTTCCTTTCTCTCCCTTTCTTCATCTCTTCCTCCTCCTTCCTCCTTGAACTTAACCACACACACACACACACACACACACACAGACAGTCGCTGCGGGGTAATATATTCCTAACGTAATTCCCTTAAGAGTGTGTTTCGTACCCTAGATGAAAATTCCCTAAGTCCAAGATTTCCCCAGCAGCAAATTCTGGCTTGGAGAGATTAATCGTTGCTGTGTGAGTGTGTGCCCGATTTTAAACCAGACCTCTCGATATACGATGAGAGAGAGAGAGAGAGAGAGAGAGAGAGAGAGAGAGAGAGAGAGAGAGAGAGAGAGAGAGAGAGAGAGAGAGAGAGAGAGAGAGAGAGAGAGAGAGAGAGAGAGAGAGAGAGAGAGAGAGAGAGAGAGAGAGAGAGAGATGAAAACAGATAGGCAAGTAAATATAGATAGATAAAACAAGAAAGAAAGGAAGAAAGAAAACGAGAAATAAAAGAAAGTAAAAGGAAAAATGAAGGAAGGAAAGAAAAAGTGAAGGAAAAAGGAAGGAAGGAAAATGCAATAAA
>NC_066567.1:9578116-9663116 GCF_024679095.1 Eriocheir sinensis
CTTCCAATGGGTGACAAATTTAATATAGTGAACCATTTCCCGTTTTCTTCCATTTCTTCATTAAGCGTAAACTACGATAATCAGACAATGAGAGATGAATATAATAATGGAAGATGGGGAGAAGAGGTAAAAAGAGAAAATGGGAATTAATAGAGGGAGAGAGAAAGGGAAGGAAAAAATAGAAATAAAGAGGAACTGAAAGAAAGAGGAAATGATAGAGGAAGAAAATGGGTTACGGAGAAAAATAAAAGAGAAAATGGAAAGAGGAAGAGAATGGGAAGGAGAAAATGAGAGATAAAGAGGAAGTAAAAGAGAGAGGAAATGATTAAGAGAGGAAGAAAATGGGTTACGGAGAAGAGATAAAAGAGAAAATGGGAAAAGACGGAGAGAGAAGGGGAAGTAAAAAAAATGAGAGATAAAGAGGAAGTAAAAGAGAGAGGAAATGATTAAGAGAGGAAGAAAATGGGTTACGGAGAGGAGATAAAAGAGAAAATGGGAAAAGACGGAGAGAGAAAAGGAAGTAAAAAAAATGAGATAAAGAGGAAGTAAAAGAGAGAGGAAATGATTAAGAGAGGAAAAAAACGGGTTACGGAGAGGAGATAAAAGAGAAAATGGGAAAAGACGGAGAGAAGGAAGGAAAAAAATGAGATAAAGAGGAAGTAAAAGAGAGAGGAAATGATTAAGAGAGGAAGAAAATGGGTTACGGAGAGGAGATAAAAGAGAAAATGGGAAAAGACGGAGAGAGAAGGGGAAGTAAAAAAAAATGAGAGATAAAGAGGAAGTAAAAGAGAGAGGAAATGATTAAGAGAGGAAGAAAATGGGTTACGGAGAGGAGATAAAAAGAGAAAATGGGAAAAGACGGAGAGAGAAGGGGAAGGAAAAAAAATGAGAGATAAAGATAAACTAAAACAGAGTGAGGAAATGATGATAAGAGAGAGGAAGAATAATGGATAATAAAATGAGATGGAAAGGAGAGAATAGGATAAATGTTTGAAAGGAAGAATAAAGAGGATAAGAAAGCTCAGATAAAGAAAAGAGAAAGGATCGAAAAAACACTATTAGAAGGAAAGAAGAAAAAAAAGGAGGAAAAAGAGCAAAAAAACAGAGATAAAAAATGAATGAAATAAAAGAAGGAAAAAAATATGGTTTGTATTGGTGGTAAACGTTTATGAGAGAACGTTTTAAGGGGAATCGATTTGTAACCAGACACCACCACAATCATCACCACCACCACCAACAACAACAACAACACAAACACATTATAGGCCAACCACCACCATCACCACCACCACCACCACCACCCTCACCACCTACAACACCACCACCACCAACAACACA
Source organism: Eriocheir sinensis (assembly GCF_024679095.1). NCBI lineage: Eukaryota > Metazoa > Arthropoda > Malacostraca > Decapoda > Varunidae > Eriocheir > Eriocheir sinensis. The sequence continues at coordinate 9,579,455 of NC_066567.1, forward strand.
TACACATTATAGGCCAGCCACCACCATCACCATCACCATCACCACCACATAGGAAAACTCAACACCATCACCACCACCACCACCACTATCACCAGCAACACCAATATCTAGAACAAAGGGTTTAGAAAGTTCAATAACGATCTTCGGATATTGAAAACCTTTGAATAAACAGAGAGAGAGAGAGAGAGAGAGAGAGAGAGAGAGAGAGAGAGAGAGAGAGAGAGAGAGAGAGAGAGAGAGGGCCTGAATCTGAGAGCATACATGTATATTTCTGGAACGTCACACACACACACGCACACACACACACACAAAGGATGAAAGCACAAACAGATACAATAAATATCAGAGAGAGAGAGAGAGAGAGAGAGAGAGAGAGAGAGAGAGAGAGAGAGAGAGAATACAGACCAAAAGGGGAAATACGTAAATATAACTCTCTCTCTCTTCTTCCATAACCTTTTTTCTTTTATTCTTGTTTTTGCTCCTCCTCCTCCTACTTCCCCTTCCTCCCCCTCCTCCTCCTCCTCCTTCCCCTTCCTCCCCCTCCCCCTCCTCCTCCTTCCCTTCCTCCTCCTCCTTCCCTTCCTCCTCCTCCTCCTTCCCCTTCCCCCCCCTCCCCCTCCTCCTCCTCCTCCTCCTTCCCCTTCCTCCCCCTCTCCCTCCTCCTCCTCCTCCTCCTCCTCCTTCCCCTTCCTCCTCCTCCTCCTCCTCCTTCCCCTTCCTCCTCCCCCTCCTCTTCCTCCTCCTCCGTGATAAATATGGCCGCCTCGTTACCTCCAACATTCAAGGCAGACGATGGATGACTCTGAACAGCCTAACCTGACTTCTCCCTTCACCCCCTTTCTCGTGTCTCATCAGCTATCCTTCTCTTCTCCTCTCTTTCCTCTATTCTCCTTTTATCACCCTCTTTTTCGTCCCTCATCAGCTATCCTTCTCTTCTCCTCTCCTCCTCTATTCTCCTTTAATCACTCTTTTCCTTCTCTCTTCTCCGGAGAGGTGGGAGGGAGATCTAATTATAGGCCTATGGAGTGACTTATCAACCAAGAATCAAATAACAACAATATCAACAATTATAAGGAAATGGAATGATAACAAACGCCTTTAAGTTATGTAAGAGAGAGACAGAGAGAGAGAGAGAGAGAGAGAGAGAGAGAGAGAGAGAGAGAGAGAGAGAGGCCTAGGTATATAGATGGAAAAAGGATGAAGGAAGGAAAGAAAAGGAAAGAAAGGAAAGAAGGAAAGAAAGAATTAAAATAAGATATGAAAGAAAAATAAGTGAATGAATGAATGAAGAGAGAGAGAGAGAGAGAGAGAGAGAGAGAGAGAGGGGGGGGGGGAGGGGAGTGATCGAGTGCTTTATCATTGTCAATATTCAATAACGATATGGTGGTAGTAGTGGTGGTGGTTATGATGGTTGTAGTGGTGGTAGTGGTGGTTATGATGGTGTTAATGATGGTTATGATGGTGGTAGTGGTGGTTATGATGGTGGTAGTGGTGGTTATGATGGTGGTAGTGGTGGTTATGATGGTTGTAGTGGTGGTAGTGGTGGTTATGATGGTGGTAGTGGTGGTTATGATGGTGGTAGTGGTGGTAGTGGTGGTTATGATGGTGGTGATGGTGGTGGTGATGTAAATTCAAAGCATAATGTCACAGGTCTTCAAACGTTGCCTGAAGCCATGAATTATATTATTATGATACGAATTACGAGTGATGTAAGCCATGTCATTATTATTATTATTATTATTATTATTATTATTATTATTATTATTATTATTATTATTATTATTATTGCCTCATCTTACCTCCTTGAAAAACTAAAAAAAAAAAAAAACATTCACATATTTATCAACTCGTCCTCATTTTGTTATTCATTAATTCACCTGCTAACCTAAAATATAGAAATAATAAAAGTAACCAATGTGTACTAGCCTAATATGTAAACTAACTAAACATGTAACGTATCTAAATAAATAAACATCTTTGCACTAGCCAATGTATACGAGTCAGTATATATGTATGTGTGTACTCGCCTACTATATATACTATGTTATTGCTGCGCCTAGTCTCAGTGCTAATCTCTGTTCCAATGATCCTTTGAACCTCGATGTTACAGTCTTCCTTCCTCCTCATTTATCCTTACGCACTCTTCCCTTTCCTTTCCTTATACTATACTGAATTATTTGCGCTTTATAGGGAAGTTTTAGTATATAACACGTAACACAAGGCATGAAAACCATATCAACGTTATTTTTGGTTAGGAAAGAGAAGGAAAACTGATCGAAATTGGTGTTTGCTCTTTGGAATAGCGAAGTTTTAGTGTAATACGTAAAATAATGCATTGAAAATAAAAATAAAAATAAAAAAAAGGATTGATTTTTTTTAAGATTAAGGAGGAAAAAATAGAATAACGTTGATTTAATACTAACCTTGACTTTTCTTCTTCTTCTTCTTCTTCTTCTTCTTCCTCTTCATTGCTCTTATTTCTTCCTTGCTTATCTCTTGTGCAGGTCATAATTCTTCATCTTAATTTCCTTGTTGTATCCTTTATTTTCTATTTTCCTTTCTTCTTTTCTCAGTTTTCTTCTTTCCTCGATCGCTTAATTCTCTTAATTCTTACTTCTTTTCACCTTCATTTTCCTTCCTTTCTTCGTATTTTTAAACTTTCTCTCGCATCTTTTTTTTCTTTCTTCCTCTTTTCTCCTCTCATCTTTTCTATCTTTGTTTTCTTTTCTTCTTTTCTCCCTTCTCTCCTCTCCTTAGCTCTTTATATTCTCTCTTCCTTCTTTTCTTTCTTTTATCTGTTTTTCCTTCCTTCTTTCACCTCTTTAATCTCTGTCTCCTATCTTATTTTCTTCACGGCTTGCTATATATTTTTTTTACTTCTGTTGCTATTTCCTTATCTTCTCATCTTATCTTTCTTCTTTTCTCCTCTCGTTTCTCCTTTTAGCTTCTCTTCCTCTTCAATTATTTTTCCCTCCTCTCTCTCTCTCTCTCTCTCTCTCTCTCTCTGTCTCCAATCTCTATTATAATCTTCATGGCTTTCGTTTTCTTTAGTTTCTGTTGCATATATCCGCGTCCTGTCCACCCTGCTAGTATCTATATTAAGTACATTTTATACCTCAATATAAGACTAGTATGAGGCTGAGACAGAGAAAGAGACACATATATTTCATGGCTATGTATCACTCAACGGCCTAAAAATATTGCTATACGTAGTTGTGAAAATCGCTAATTATTGAAGTTTTTTTACGATATTTATGTGGTAGGAACTGGAAACTGCAATATGTTCGAAGTATGACAATTTGGTACGACTACTATACTACTACAACTACTACTACTGCTACTACTACTACTACTCAACTTATTTGTCTGCGGCCCCAAAGTCCTTCTAACAATATCCCATGAATCCGTATAGCCGCTTAATTCTTACCAAAGGCATCGCTTCACCTCTTCAAAAGTCATTAAACCCATACGTCTCAGTTGACTTACCAGGCGTGAACCAGAACTGCTCAAGTCTTGGGAACTTCAGCATCTGAGGGTAAATCTGCCTGAGCATTAGAAGGGCAAGCAGTGAGGAGTGTGGCAGGGTGTTACTGGGCTCGCTCCATCTTAAAAATAAAATAAAGCACTTAAAATTAAAATGAGGTAGAGAACGTCACGCATTTTCTTGGTTATGGAAAGTTATGGCATCAGGAATAGGGGTCTACAGGAAGTCCAATCAATGGGTCTGGGCTCGCTCCATCTTAAAAATAAAATAAAGCACTTAAAATTAAAATGAGGTAGAGAACGTCACGCATTTTCTTGGTTATGGAAAGTTACCGTCAGAAATAGTGGTCTACAGAAAGCCCGATCAATGGGTCTGGGCTCACTTAATCTTGAAAACAAAATAAAGCACTTAAAATTAAAATGAGGTAGAGAACGTCACACATTTTCTTGGTTATGGAAAGTTATAGCGTCAGAAATAGTGGTCTACAGAAAGTCCAATCAGTGGGTCTGGGCTCACTTAATCTTGAAAACAAAATAAAGCACTTAAAATTAAAATGAGGTAGAGAACGTCACGCATTTTCTTGGTTATGGAAAGTTATAGCGTCAGAAATAGTGGTCTACAGAAAGTCCGATCAATGAGTCTGGGCTCACTCCATCTTGAAAACTAAAAAAATAATAACTTAACCCGGTAGCAGCGGTGGGCCAAATTTGTGCCATGATCTAAACCCCCCAAAATAGATGATACATAATCCGATCACAAATGCTTTGATATATATTATGAAATGGTTTGTGTGAGGGTGTTTTTTTCTCATTTTTTTTGCTTGGAGGGACCATTAAGAAACATGATCCCCGCTGCTACCGGGTTAAAATTAAAATGAGGCTAAGAACATCACAAATTTTCTCGGTTATGGAAGTTAGCATCAGAAAGAGCGACATAAAGAGAATCTGATCAAAGGGTCTGGGCTTACTTAATCTTAAAAATAAAATAATGTACGTAAAATTGAAATGAGGCAAAAAACATCACAAATTTTCTCGGTTATGGAAGTTAACATCAGAAAGAGCGACATAACGAGAATCTGATCAAAGGGTCTGTGCTTACTTAATCTTAAAATAAAATAATGTACGTAAAATTGAAATGAGGCAAAAAACGTCACAAATTTTCTCGGTTATGGAAAACTAGCATCAGAAACAGCGACGTACAGAGACTCCAATCAAAGGGTTTGGGCTCACTCCATTTTGAAAACGAAGTAAATAACCACTTAAAATTAAAATGAGACAAAGGACGTCACAATATTTCTTGGTTTTATGGAAAGTTAGCGCCAGAGAGAGTGGTCTACAGAGACTCCGATCAAAGGGTCTGGGGTCACTCCATTTTGAAAACGAAGTAAATAACCACTTAAAATTAAAATGAGGCAAAGAACGTCACAATATTTCTTGGTTTTACGGAAAGTTAGCGCCAGAAAGAGCGGTCTACAGAGAATTTGATCAAAGGGTTTGGGCTCACTCCATCTTAAAAATGAAATAATACACTTAAATTAAAATGAGGCAAAGGATATCACGTTAAATGCTAGTTACGGAAAGTTAGCATCAGAAATATCGACATACCGGGAATTCAATCAAAGGGTGTGGGTTCGCTCCATCTTAAAAATTAAATAATACACTTAAAATTAAAATGAGGCAAAGGATATCACGTTAAATGCTAGTTATGGAAAGTTAGCATCAGAAATATCGACATACCGGGAATTCAATCAAAGGGTGTGGGTTCGCTCCATCTCAAAAATAAAATAATGTACGTAAAATTAAAATGAGGCTAAAAACGTCACAAAATTTCTTGGTTACGGAAAGTTGGCGTCAGATATATCGACTCACAGAGACTCCGACAGCAGGGTTAAATAAAAACGATGATGAAATTCAGATATATATATAATGGGACAATATGGAAACAGTTGCATAACAATAACACATTGATGAATGGGGGATAAGAAACACAGGTGAGATTACAAATTAAAACACACACACACACACACACACACACACACACACACACACACACACACACACACACACAGGCAAATCATATATATCGGAATGTTAATCAAATATGGCAGGACTATAATTTTTTTGACATGCTAATGGCAACTAATTATTTATATGTATACAGTATATAATTCTCTTTCATTTAATTTATTTTACAAAGATCATGTCCCTGTACAAGCCTTAACTTTCCTTTTAATTCACTCTTCAGTCGTGTAATTTTCCTCAGTTGTCTTCATTTCTTAAGCCTGTCTGTCTATTTGTGTGTCTGTCTCTTTATTCCATACTTAATCTGTCTTGTTTTACCTTGTCTAAATCTTGTCTTCACACCTTTTATAATTACAAGTCCTGGTTCTGTTGTAATATTATGTCCTCTTGTCTTGTTTAATCTCCTTGTCTCATTCCTGTCCTGTCTTCTCTGTCCCTCCACTTCTACTGTCTTCACTTTTTCCTCCTCACAAGTCCTGGTTCTGTTGTAATATTCTGTCCTCTTGTCTTGTTTAATCTCCTTGTCTCATTCCTGTCCTGTCTTCTCTGTCCGTCTACTTCTACTGTCTTCTCATCTTTCCTCCTTACAAGTTTTGGTTCTCTGTCAAAATATTCTGTCTAATCTCCTTGTCTCATTCCTGTCCTGTCTTCTCTGTCCGTCCGTGTTCTCATCTTTCCTCCTTACAAGTTTTGGTTCTCTGTCAAAATATTCTGTCTAATCTCCTTGTCTCATTCCTGTCGTGTCTTCTCTGTCCCTCCACTTCTAACTGTCTTCACTTTTTCCTCCTTACAAGTCTTGGTTTTATGTCAAAATATTCTGTCTAATCTCTTTGCCTCACTCCTATCCTGTCTTCTCTGTCAAGTCCCGGTTCTCCGTCAAAATATTCTGTCCTGTCTTCTGCCTAATCTCTGTCTCATTCCTGTCCTGTCTTCTCTGTCCCTCCACTTCCAACTGTCTTCTATATCACCTTGTCTTCTTCCTATTTCTCTCATTTCACTTTCATTTTTCACTTTCATTTTCTCATTCTCAGCATCTCAGGTGTTTGGGGGCTTCTGAACAGGTGGGTTACAGTGTCCCGAACCCTTGCTCTCCATCTGATTCATCTCTTAATAACAATAATGAGAAGAAGGAACTGTCTAATAACTGTTCTCTGCCTTGTTCCCAGCCCTAGCGATGTCTAGTTCTACCCTACTGTCTCTTCACGTCTCCTCTCTCTACATTTGATTGTCCCAGCGCTGGTTTTAAGAATGATACTCCTAAACTCCCATCCTTTCCTTAGCCTCCTACTCCTTCTCCTACTCCTCCTCTTCCTCCTCCTTCTCTCTCCATTACAATCCACTTCTCGTCTTTTTCTCCTACTCCTCCTCCTTACCTCTCCTTTACAATCCACTCTTTCTCGCATTTTAACTGAGCTTCGACAATTCTCGCCGATACATAATGCGACAATAATAATGATAGTAATAATAATAATAATAATAATCTGTGTGTATACTATTTGCTGATTAACAGAAGAGAGATGTACAAAAAAGTGCTGGAAGTGATTATACCAGGATATATTCTTTTCTCTCACGTCTATGTATATGTAAAAACTGTGAGATTGATTGATGCTTGTAAAGGAAGGAAGGAAGGAAGGAAGGATGGAAGAAAAGGAAGGAAGGGAGGGAGGGGGGAGGGAGGGAAGGAAGGAAGGAAGGAAGGAAGGAAGGAAGGAAGGAAGAAAGAAGGAATGATTAATCTCCTGCACATGATGAGAAGGAAAAGAGGGAAGGAAGAGAATGAAGAAGAGGAGGAGAAAGAGAAGAAGAAGGAGGTGGTGAAGAAAACATGGAAGATATGGAAGAGAGACAGAAAGAGAGGAAGAGAAAAAGAATGGAAAAGGAAAGAAAGACAGAACGAGAAAAAAGGAAAGAAGGAAAAATTAAAAAAAGAAGGAAAAAAAAAGAAAGGAATGAAACAAAGAAAAACACAGAAAAAAGAAAGAAAACAACGAAAGCAGGACAAAAACGAATTAACATCAACTTCCAGCGTCGGAAAATCACTCCACACACAACACACGGTAGCAACACACACCTGCTCCCTTTGCTGTAAAAAAAATAAAAAATAAAATAAATAAACAATGAAAAAATAAAACCACTTCCGACAACTCCTCCGATAACCCTAGACGCAGTAATAAAATACAATAATAACCACACAAATAAAAATACTGATTGCCGTCAACACTCTCGGAACACACACGGCCATTCCGCTCGACACAACACAGGGAGGCGACGGAAGGGGATGTAAATAAGTCGTTCGCACAAAGCCTAAACGTTAACAGACTAAGTAAGTATGTAAGTAAGGAAGAAGGAGGAGGAGGAGGAGGAGGAGGAATCTAAGGAAAGGGAAGGAAAGGAGGAAACAATTATTAACCACCTGCAGAAGAAGAAAAGGAGAAGAGGAAAGGAGGAGAACGAAGAGGAAGAGGAAGAGAAGGAAGATACAGAAAAGACAGAATGAAAGAGAGGAAGAATGTAAAAGAAAGTAGATAAATGACTCAGTACAAAGCCTAAGCAATGACAGACCAATTAAGTAAGTTTCTATAGCCACTTCATGAGCAGTTCAACCCTCACTTAAATAAACACAATAGCACACTTATTTCCTTCCTGATATCTCGTTCTCCTCCTCCTCCTCCTTCGCCTTTACAAATTACGATAACAAGATCAAGTTTTATCTTCGCCCTGAGACAGATTAAGCGTCACTGCCACCACCAACAGACTCAGCCTCTCATCATCAATACCATAATACAGGTAACTCTTGATTTACGCGAGTTTGGTTTATGCATTTTTTAAATAACACGGGGTCCAAAATCAAAATAAATGTTTAATTTACACATTTTTTCACTTATACGCGATATTTTATGGAGTGGCCACCAGATGTCTCACTCAACTGGACTCACACGGCGCCACGGCCACACAGCTGAGCTCAGTTCTTCCCGCGCGCCACATGAAAAACAATACAGTACCCATACTGCCACGCTACTCAACAATAGGGGTGGGCAGGTACCAGTACCAGTACCGGTACTAATGGTACCAGCTATACGGTACGGTACCGGTATCAGACTGCTCGGTACCGGTACCAATACTAGCCAGTCGCTCATTGTGTCCAGCATTTCTTCCTCACACGAGTGAGGCTGAGTGCCTGAGTGGATATCTCAGTGATTGGATATTTTCTCTCTCTCTCTCTCTCCACTGAATGAAGTGTATATTTATTTTTTAATAGAAACCTCCCTCTTGTTTGATTTACATTGTTTTTGATTTACGCGACCTCTTCAAGGACACAATACTCGTGTAAATCGAGTTACCTGTAATTTCCTTTCTCTTACATCCTCCTCCTCCTCCTTCCCCTCTACAAATTAACTTAACAATATCAAGTTTTATCTTTGCCCTGAGACAGTTTAAGCATCACTGCCACCACCAACAGACTCAGTCTCTCATCGTCAATACCATATTAATTTCCTTTCTCTCACAACCTCCTCCTCCTCCTCCTCCTTCTCCTTTACAAATTACGTTAACAAGATCAAGTTTTATCTTCACCCTGAGACAGTTTAACCCGGTAGCAGTGATGGGCCAAATTTGTGGCTTTACCGCGTAGCAGCGACGGGCCAAATTTTTGCCATGGTATAAATCCCCAAAATAGATGATGCATAAACTGATCACAAATGCGTTGATATATATTATGAAATGGTTTGTGTGAGTGATGATTTTTTCTCATTTCCTCACTTAGATGGGCCTTTAAGAAACATGATCCCTGCAGCTACCGGGTTAAGCCTCACAGCCACCACCAACAGACTACAATTTAATTCCTCGACCGAACAAACAAGGACAATAAATGAATAGAAGAAGAGACGAGGTGAAAAGTTAATATTCATGATTATAATTTTTAAGTTCACCAAGTTACACATAAACTTCTCTCCTCGGAACTTCAATTTCTTCCTCAACCGAACGTATAATAGCCCTGGGGAGAGGAGGAAGGGGAGGGGGGAGGCTTGAACGATACTGTCTTTTACACGAACACATTACATACCCCTGACAAACAGTTTTAAGTATATCAAACAAACCAAGCGCGACGGAACTCTTACCAAATAGCGACATGTTGATTTTTTCTCTTTTTCTTTCTTTCTCTTTTTTTCTTTCACACATCAAATAGCAATGTGGTTTCCTCTGTTCCCTTTCTTTCTTTCTCTTTCTTTCACTCTTCCTCTCTCTCAAATAGCCAAATAGCAATGTTTTCCTGTCTTCATTCTCTCTCTCTCTCTCAAATAGCAATGTGGTTTCCTGTCTTCACTCTCTCTCTCTCTCTCTTTTTTCTCTCTCTCTCAAAAAGTAGCAAGTGTTTTCCTGCATTCCCTTTCTTTCTTTCTCTCTCTCTCTCAAATAGCAATGTGTATCCCTTTCTTCACTCTCTCTCTCTCTTTTTCTCTCTCTCTCTCAAATAGCAAAATGTTCTCCTGCTTTCCCTTCCTCGGCAATACTCCAAGTTCATTCCTCACCTCCTGTATGTGCAATATAGATATCACACTCCTGCTAGTATGCGTATGTATCTATTATCTCACTGACAATGTTCGGGTATGTATATGTATTCTGTGTCTTCGGTAGTAAAATGCCAAGTAAAGATTGTGGTATAGTGACGTTCCTCTCTCTCCTCTCTTTCCTCTGTACAAGAATGACCTCTCTCAATTCCCTACGCCATGTCATAGGTCGATATTTGGAAGGAAGATTCTGGTACGTATATACTGTCCACACACACACACACACACACACACACACACACACACATGCACAAGGCTCTGGCCATGTCTCAGCCCTCAAAAATATATATATCACATCCAACCAAAACTGAGAAGGAAAACAAGCAAAACTTTTTTTCTCTTTTTCTTTCATGAGTTTTTAAGGGAATGAAAGAAGAATTGAATGTGACCCTACTAACATTTCAAGAGACAGACAGAACAAAAGAGAGAAAGACAAACATAAAGAAAGAAAGGAAGAAGGAAAGAAAGAATAAAATAGAGAAATACAGGGAAACAAAATAAGAAAAGGAAAAAAAGGAAAAAGAAAGGAAGGAAGGAAAAAAAGAATGAAAGCAAGTAAGAAAGACAAAGAAAAATAGGAAAAAACAATTAGTCAGTCAGTTAGTCTTATTACTGTCTTACATATCACATTATAGAATTCCAATTGGTAACATTAACACCACACAGTTTTGAGTAGTGAGAGAACTAGGAAACATCAGTAGGGGCAAACATACCAAATAAAAAATCTCAGTCGGGGGGTGAAATTGTCACTAAAAATACCTCCAGGACAAAATGACATCGTAAAAGTATCTTAATAGGGCCGAAAATGGCGTTAGTATAAAAAAAATCCACCCGACAAAATGAAAAACAAAGAAATGTGATGTTAGAAATTATTACAGCGGATATCTTAGTAGGGGCGAAAATGGTGTTAGTATAAAAAAAATCCAGCCGACATAATGAAAACTAAAAAAAATGTGATAGGAGAAATGATTACTGCAGGTATCTTTGTAGGGGCAAAAATGGCGTTGACATAAAAAAAATCCAGCCGACAAAATGAAAAATAAAAAAAATGTTACGTTAAAAGAAATTACTGCTGCAGGTGTCTTAGTAGGGGCAAAAATGGCATTAGTATAAAATAAATCCAGTCGACTAAATAGAAAAATAAAGAAAATGTATGTTAGATATGATTATGGGGAACTTTGAAGCCACTGAAGTAGATTAATAAATATATGTAAATACTGCTCTCTCTCTCTCTCTCTCTCTCTCTCTCTCTCTCACACACCAACTTTTTCTCACTCTTTCCTATGTCATAATGTAACTTTCTCTGGGCATTCTCTCTCTTCCCAGCTACTTATGCCTCTTAAATTAATACCAAAAAACCTGACTCATAAAAAAATCATTAATATCAATCATGAAATACCTCTCAAAATCAACACTCATTACAAAACGACCAAGAAATTCACTATTTATGAAACTTTTCGAAACTGAACAACGCGAGAAATAAGACTCAAACATAAGCACAATATATTTCTTTCCAGTTCAGTGTAAGGAAGTGTAACGCATTCGCAACTTAAAACTAACTATAAAACTATCGGGATATAAAATCTAAATATATATATAAAGAGGAGGATGGATAAAAAGATCACTAAATAGCTACATCGTCATATAATTATTGGGGTTATTATACGGATCGTCTATGCAACGTAAAAACGGATACAAAACATAACGGCAAAATGTGGGCTAATCTTCATCTCCGCCACCGAACGTAAGAAGGACCGTCCACCTCTCACTCATAGCACGGGTTTAAGAATGCATATAGTAAGCCGAGAGGAACCGTCAGTGTGCAACCTTCCCTAGTAAGCGACGCAGCAGACTTGGGGAAAATGGAAGGATTTAAGCGGTGACTGAACAGGAAGGAATTAATAAGGGAAATGAAGGAAAGGGGTAATATCTAAAAGCTGTCTCCTAACTCTAGATTGAAGGTAAGTAAAGGAGAAGAGGGAGAACGCAAGGGAGTTATTTTAAGGGGGAACCGTAGACGAAAGAATTGATTGTCGAAAAGAAGAAATGAGTGATATGAAAAGGTGAGAAGGAGAGAATTTAAGTGTATCAGCTGCCTCCTTAACAATAGAAAAAAGGAAATAAAATAAAAGAGGGAGAAAGGAAGGAAATCATTTTAAGCAAGAACCGAAGGAAATGAAAGAATTACGGAAAGAAAAAATGAAGAGTAATTTACGAAAAGATGAAAATGAAAGAATTGTAAACCTTTGAGCTGCCTCCTTTCCACTAATAAAAAAAAGCAGATAAATTAAAGAGATATAATGAAGAAATAATGAATTACATAAATGAATGATGAAAAGAAAAAAAGGAGAAAGACATTTAATGAAGTAGGAGAGGAAAGGAGGAGGGAAAAGAAGAGAAGGACGGAGGAAAGCGGAGGTAAAATGTGTGTGTAAGTTTCTATACAACAACGGAGACTAAAACAAATTTCCTTCAACCACAAAAAGGCAAGAACGTAAAGTTTTCAAGCCCTGTAATTAAGCCTGGAGCGACAGCCTTCACACACACACACACACACACACACACACACACACACACACACACACACACACACACAAAGAAATGCACATAGCTGTCTTTTCTCTTCAATCCAATTCCCTTTTTTTATATTTATTTACATATTTACACCAGCTGCGAGGGAGAATGGAAGAGATAGCCTGGCTGCCGCACTGCGATTGTGAGGAAGAGAACGAGCGTAGAAAAGAAAACGTAACATGCAAAGACCACTAGACCCGCCCCCTGCCTACCCCCGCCCCGCCCCGGAAGGCTGCCCCAACCATTCGCTCCAATACAAAGTGGTGAAAAGTGATTATAACGACCTAACCTGACCTCACCTGACCTGACCCCCACTTACCTTGTCTCCGTTTCAGAGTTTGATTATGCCGTGAAACCGGGTCATCAAGGTAGTTTTCCTCGGTATGTACACACACACACACACACGCACACGGTCACACGCACACACACACACACGTACACACAAAGTCCTCGGGAGTGCTTCAACGCAAGCTCGCACGCCTGACTTGTTTTTCTTGTTTTTCTTCTTCTTGTTGTTACTGCTGTTGATGCTGATGATGATGGTACTGTGGCTTCTCAACCTAATAGAAGAAAAATAAAGTAATAGTAATAGTAATGATCCTTAAGTACTTACTATCTATTAATTGCATGTATATATAACTTATCCGTATTCCCAGCTTTCCGAATTACCCTTTTTTTTATGCCTCAGAGTATATTAACCCATTATTATTATTATTGTTACTATTATTATTATTATAACTACTACATAACTTATCCACTACCCTTTCAGTAACTATTTAGCATTATATGGTTCCTGCTCTCTGATAAACTACCTTCTAAATTCTTCCTTTTTTTATACCTGAGTAAACTAACCTATCATTATTATATACCATCATTATCACTAGTTATAATTATTATCACTACATAACTTCACCATTAATATTTATGACAGTTTGACCCGACATTGTTCTTTCTTTCTAATGCACTACCTTCTGAATACTCTTTTATATCTGAGTAAACTAACCTATCTACAATCATTATTACTAGTTATAATCATCATTACTAAATAACCTCACCATTATCATTTGTCACAGTTTGCCCCGACCTGGTCCTTGCTTTTTAATGTACTTCCTTCTGAATACTTTTTTATACCTCTGAATAAACTAACCTATCATTATTACTAGTTATTATCATCATTGCTAAATAACTTCACCAGTATCATTTGTCACAGTTTGCCCCGACCTGGTTCTTGCTTTTTAATGTACTGCACTTCCTTCTGAATACTTTTTTATACCTCTGAGTAAACTAACCAATCATTATTACTAGTTATTATCATCACTGCTAAATAACTTCACCAGTATCATTTGTCACAGTTTGCCCTGCCATGGCTCCCGCCCCCTTCGAGCCTACCTAAGGTCATGTGACTTCCTCCTTGGCGTTGAGCTTCTCCTCCACCTTCTGCCGCTCGTCGATGCGGCGCCGGCACATCGGGCAGATCTCCAGCTGCAGGGAACACCGCTCACAGAAACCTCTGCACACGGGGGGAGAGGGAGGAGAGGAAGGAAAAAGGAGAGTTCAGTTGAGTGGCATAATAATCATCCTATACCTCTTACTATTGAGGAGATATTTTGGGGGGTATAATGTACAGTGTAGCTCAAACCCTGTATACTACGACTAGGTGAATACAGACCTGTGAGAGCAAGGCAGGAAAACAATAGTGGCGCTCTCGTCGAAGCAGAGTGTGCAGGCGCCCTCCTCCACACTCATAGCTCGCAGCTTCTGAAGGCGGATGTGTCTGAAAGGAACGCACACACACACACACACGTCAGGAGGGCAAGGCTTACTGTGGGGTAGGGAAAATCGTACCCCCACTCCACACACACAGAAATACGTACACAAATATATACAAACCTGTTTACAGAGAAGAAAAGTGAACGCACAAGACATTGGACAGATACAAATACAATGTCTCAATGAAAAAAAAAATAATATAAACCGTAAGAGAACAAAGACGGAGTGAAAGAGGAAGGGAAGGAGGGAGGGAAAGGACAGAGGAACAACCAGGTCATGGGATGGAAGCGGTGACTAGCGGGCATTTTTTTGTTTTTTTGTTTTTGTTGTTGCCCTTACGCCATTTTTGTTGTTAAAAAAGGGGGGGGGAGAGACAGGAGCAGGATGAGCCTTACCGGGGTAGGATAATCTTCTCAGTGTCCTTGAGTTGCGCGTGGTCGTTGAAGCTCTGGAAGGGGACGTCCTTGGGCGGGTGCAGGAAGGGCTTGCGGCCGAAGTTAAACTCGCACTGCTGGAAGGACATGAAGCTGGCGGCCGCAAAGAACCCTCGCCTGGGAAAGAGTGATAGGGTGAAGGTCAGTTAGTACGGCTTCATTGAGACGACGATTATTATTACTTATTTTTTTTATGGGAAAGGAAGCAGCTCTAGAAAATATATAAGATTTACAGATAGAAGAAAAGCATAAAATAAGAGAAAATAATTAATAATTGAATGGAAATAGAGGAATACATAAAAAAACATCAACAAGTCACCCAAAGAAGACACAAAAAGAAATAGAATAAAGGAGAGGAAGGAGAGGAACAGAAGAAAACGATTTACGGATAGAAGAAAACCATAAAATAAAAGAAAATAATGAGTAAATAAATGGAAATAGAGGCATACATAAAAAAACTCAACAAGTCGCCCAAAGAAAACACAAAAAGAAATAGAATAAAGGAGAGGAAGGAGAAGAACAGAAGAAAACGATTTACGGATAGAAAAAAAGCATAAAATAAAAGAAAATAATGAGTAAATAAATGGAAATAGAGGAATACATAAAAAAAACTCAACAAGTCACCCAAAGAAAACACAAAAAGAAACAGAATAAATGAGAGGAAGAAGAGGAACAGAGAAAAAAACATGGGATAGCAAAAAATAATAAATAAACAGAAATACACACAAAACAACATTGACAAGTAACACTAAAATAACATAAAGAAACAAAATAGGGAATAGAAGAAAAGCATAACAGAAAATAATAAATAAAAATGAAGAAACAGACATAGAATCGTACTTAAGACCACTGCCCTGAGAACACAAGAAACAGGTCCCGTCATAACCTCACTCACATGGCGTTATTGAAGACATGCGTGAGAGGCGGCAAGGGGTCACCGTTGAGGTAGAAGATGACCTGCGCGTTGTTGAGGTCAAGCAGCGAGCCTAGGATGTCCCCGGGCTTCCAACTGGGGTGCATGTGACTCTGGCTCTGAGCGCTGTGCCAAAATAGCTGCCGGCACCCATCGTATGCCACGGACACCTCATCGTCACCTATGCCGTACCCTTCCTGTATGGGACGAGAATTTGTGTTATGTACTAAAGATGTTTTAATTGATTCACGTAACTTCAGACACCTCGTCAATGCCTATACTGTACCCTTCCTCTTTCTCTCTCTCTCAGCATCAACAAACACTCTCTCACTTTCTCTCATCATTTACAAACACATACTTTCTCTCTCATTCTCTCTTTCAGCATTCACAAACACAATCTTTCTTTCTCTCAACACCAACAAACTAACTAACTAACTAACTAACTAAATTACTAACTAACTAACTAACTCTCTCTCTCTCTCTCTCTCTCTCTCTCTCTCTCTCTCTCTCTAGTCTTCAAAAACACTCTCTCAGCCTTGTCATAGTGTACGGAAATATAGTCCAATTTAATGTAAGATAATGTCAAGGCAAAATACAGCAGGATTGGGGTGAGGTCAACAAAAGTACCTTCATCCTTTATGAGACTATATATGTATACTGTTATATGAGGCCGTGCGAGCAAAAACGTACAAAGCGCCATTTTTTTAAATGCGGGAAATCGCGTTTAAAGTTTTGCAATGTTTAAATTATCATAACTTCATTGGTTTTTAAGGTGGACACTTCAATCAAAGACCAAAATGAAGGTTAAGGTATGTAGAATATTGGCATGTACTCAGTTATAAAAAAAAAAATATATAGGTCCGAAAAAGTAGGTTTTTCAAAAACATCCATGATGTGCAATATTAATTAACTTTTTAATATGTCATACACAGTTCATGATATTCATAATAATCCGGAACATGAAGGAAGTTACAAAACGTAAAATATACTAATAAACAATAAATGCTAAGAGTTTGCACTACGCGCTAGACGGAAAAGCTTGCACGTTTGCAGTGATGCTATTGGCGCTCTGTACATTTTCGCTCGCGACTGCTTTCTTATCTCACTTTCAACTGCGTAGGTGATAATGTAGGGTTATTTTGAAGGACTCCCAGGCCTATTTCCACTGCAGTTTTGTACAAACCGACATTCCTCGCTTATAAAGGAAGGGTCAAAATAGTGTTATACCACAAAATCGCATTTTTGGCCAGATGGCGCTTTGTACGTTTTCGCTCGCACGGCCTCATATGTATTTGTATATCTCAATGAATGTATCAAATCAAATCTCCACACACACTCACATGGTTAAGGAACTTGCTGTCCTTCGTGGCCCAGCCTATCTGCATGACCCCAGCCGTGATGATGGTCGCCTCGTAGTACCACACACCCTCGTCCACCTGGAATGTGCACCTCACGCTCTCGAAGGAGGAGGCGTCACACCGGGCCTGGAGAGGAGGCGGAGAGGGGTCATTATTCACTCGGTCCTCACATCACGAAAAACTACTCTCAGAAATTAAAGTGATGTTTGAAGAGGAAATATTAATGTCGAAATAAAAGTTAACATTAAAAACCTACTCTTACAAGTATAAAGATGAAATACTAATGTCAATATATCATTTCTATAACTTGCCTCAATTCTCTGTAGTAATTTCTTTTTCATAGTGCAAGTGCCGATTGGAATTCCACATTATAAACAGAGAAGGGGTGATTTTTTTTACTCCAAAGGACAAACAAAAGAACAATAGGAAAAAAACATACTGCTCACCAAAAGAAAAAAAATGATACGTACAGAATTCCAAAGATATTCGGAAACAAGTGATTTTTTTTTTACTGCAAAGGACAAACAAAAGAACAATAGGAAAAAAAAAAACATACTGCTCACCAAAAGAAAAAAATATGATATGTACAGAATTCCAAAAGATATTCGGAAACAAGTGATTTTTTTTTTTACTGCAAAGGGCAAACAAAAGAACAATAGGAAAAACAACATACTGCTCACCAAAGGAAAAAAAAAATGATACGTACAGAATTCCAAAAGATATTCAGAAACAAGTAATTTTTTTTTTTTTACTGCAAAGGACAAACAAAAGAACAATAGGAAAAAAAAAAAAACATACTGCCCACCAAAAGAAAACAAAAATAATACAGAATTGATAGGAAGGCCAAAGGTATTAAGGAAAAACTAGGAAAGAAAAAATAGAAATAAAAGGAATAAAATAAGGATTCATATAAACTCCCCATGCCGTCAGACTCACCTGCAGACCGTCGGGCGATATCTTGAGGTACTCGCTGACATCATTACTGTTGAGCATGGCGTTGAGGTGCTGTGTGTCGATATTCTCGTAGGAGTACGGACGCCCCTCGCATATGACTGAAAGGACACAGACCATTAGGCTATCAGTGAAGCCTTCTTGATTACCCTCTCCTCCTCCTCCTCAAGATCAAGGGCGCCGGGAGGACATAAGACATACACACACCTTCCCTTTACGCTCAGGAGGTGTTTTGGGTGCCCCGGAACCCTGCCACTGCTCAAATAAACCTGTGGAGCCTTCAACAACACCACTGGAGCTGCAGTCGGTGGAGCAGCAGATGTAGCAGCTCTGGGAGGAGGCCAAGGTGTTTGAGGAGGATCTGCCGGCCAAGGGGATGTCCAAGAAGCACCTGGCCACCTTCCCGTACCCCTACATGAATGGCAGACTCCACCAGGGCCACACCTTCACCCTCAGCAAGTGCGAGTTTGCCGTGGGTTAACATCGCCTGAAGGGCAAGAAGTGTCTCTTCCCCTTCGCCCTTCACTGCAGAGGTACCTTTAGTGTACTGTTTTTTTAGTGTACGGCAAGACATGCTGCTATCTCCTGTTATTTTTTCATTAAGATGTTAATCCATTTTTACTGCCTCCTGTGTGTCATTTCCAGTATTATGAAATATATATTAGAACATTCATTTATTTATTAATTTATTTATATTTGTTAAGTTGATACACAGTGCTAATTCAAGATTGTGGACTTGTAAGCACGCAGATCCTTCTTATCTCTGATCCGGGGCATTAGCAGATAGATTATTTTGATCCCTTACTTAGGTTTACCTTTACCCCAATCACAGAAAACATTCAGCTTTATAGAGGTTTTAAGGCAAGCTGAGGTGTTGAGAAATAGCTAATTGCACTCATAGGTTCTTGCTTCTGCCCCGGGGAAAATATATAGTTGACCATTCACAAACAAATCACTACATCCACCATACTTTAATTTTTCTTTGTAACTCAGTAACTCCTATTATCATGGGTTGTTTTCTCTCCTCCCCCACCAGTACATCCCCTACTCCCTCTCCTCCCCTCTCCTTCGTCCCCTCTGCATGTTCATCGTAGAAAGTGACATTTTACGCACAATTTAAAAGATTAAAGTAAACAAAGCTCCTGGTCCAGACAAAATTACCCCTAGGGTCTTAAAAGAAATCAAACATCAAATTTGTAAACCGCTCTCCATCATATTCAATAAATCTTTAACAGCTGGAAAAGTTCTGTCGGATTGGAAACTTGCAAATGTCACACCAATTTTCAAAAAGGGGGACAAGTCTCATCCAGGAAACTATCGACCAATCAGCCTGACATTGATTGTTTGTAAGTTAATGGAGACTATCATTCGCGACAATATGGTGAAATTTTTCGAAGAAAATAATATAATGAATAATTCACAACATGACTTCCATAGTAAACGTTCATGTTTAACTAACTTACTTGATTTTTTTCACTATATTTTTGAGGAGTTCGATGAAAGCAGATCAGTAGATATCACATATCTGGATTTTCAAAAGGCATTTGATAAGGTCCCCCACCAACGATTGCTCAGCAAACTATTGGCGCACGGTATCTCGGGTAACATTCACAACTGGCTTGCGGACTGGCTGTCTGAGCGGAAACAGAGAGTAGTTCTTAACGGTGTTACATCTAACTGGCTCGATGTCAGAAGCGGCGTACCTCAAGGATCAGTGCTTGGCCCCATGCTCTTCTTAATTTATGTTAATGATATCGATGATGGGCTCACTTGCAAAGTATCAAAATTTGCTGATGACACAAAAATTGCTCGTAAAGTAACTGCGACACTCGACGAGGAAGCTTTACAATCAGATATAGATCAACTTGCACGTTGGGCCAATCAATGGCAAATGAAATTTAACGTTGACAAATGTAAAGTGTTGCACATCGGAAAAAATTACAATCGGGTTTGGTACGTAATGAATGGCCAACAACTTTCTGCAGTAAGTAAAGAAAAGGATCTTGGAATCACTATATCAAGCGATTTAAAGCCCGGTCAGCATTGTTCAGAGGTAGTTAAAACTGCAAACAAATTGGTTGGCTTCATCGGACGAGTCTTTAATAATAAATCGGAAAAAGTAGTATTAAAACTGTATAATTCGTTGGTTCGACCCCGTCTAGAGTACTGTGTACAGTTTTGGTCTCCCTATTACAGAAAAGACATAGAAAAGTTGGAACGGGTTCAACGAAGAGTAACAAAGATGATTCCTAGGTTGAGAAATTTGTCATATGAACAAAGGCTTAAAGAAGTAAATTTATTCAGCCTATCAAAACGAAGAATGCGAGGCGATCTAATAGAAGTGTTTAAAATGTTTAAAGGATTCAGTGATATTAATGCGGAAGATTACTTTACAATTGATCGATCAAATAGAACAAGAAGAAATCACAATTTGAAGATAAGTGGTAAAAGATTCTCGTCGCACGAAGCTAAACACTTCTTCTTCAATCGAGTTGTTAATGTTTGGAACTCTCTACCTTGTGATGTCGTTGATAGTACAACAGTTACGGCCTTCAAGAATAGATTAGACAAGTGTTTTGAATCCAACCAGCAACTAAGATATTACTCATTGTCGTAATAACGTTAAGTTCTTTCGAATACTGGTGTCCTTGCCCGTTTTTATCGCCCGGTTAGTGGTAGCAGTAATGGTAGTTCTTTCCTCTTTCCTACATAATTTCCATGCAGTTTTTCCATGCTGCATGGTTCTTTTTCCTTTCCTGCCAGCTTTGGCTTGAAGGAGGGGGGTGGGGAGGAGCCTTCGCCTTTGCTGTCCTTTCATCTTCCACCTTTGATTAGATAGTTAGTGTAGCTTGTCACAAACAGCCTCGTAAGGACCAGCAGGTCTGCTGTTGTTTGTTCTTCCTTTGTGTCCTTCCTTTGTGTCTTCCTTTATTTTCCTGTATCTTTTCCCTCCTCTACCCATTCTCTTGTCTTCCTATCTTCATTCTCCTTATATGATGATTTTTGGATATGCTAGATTTCTTAAGTTTGGGATGGTGATAAACATAAGTTCTTCTTGATAACGAATCCACAGAACCACCACTTTCCTAATGCAGTCCCCTTCCACTTTACCCTTACTTAAACCAGCCCCCTTCCTCTGTGCCCTTTCTTAAACTACCCCTTTCAATTTTGGCTAGTCCCTATTCCATCCCCTTCCACTATACCCTTCACTAACACCCCTCGCCTTGCAGACAAAACATAACCCACACATACACAGGTTATCGAGGCACCACCAGGCACAACCCCCCCATAAAACTCCTCCTCTCTACCTTTCCCTAAATCAACCCCCTTCTATTCTATCATCACTTACCCTGCCCCCCTTGCAGACAAAACATAACCCCATACATACACAGGTTGTCGAGGCACCACTGGGCACAGAACCCAACTTGGCGGTGCACAAAGTCGCTGTGTTGCATCCAGGTCTCCAGGGTGCGGAGGGGGTTGGTGGGGCCGTGTCCGAGCGCCTTGCTGATGCTGGTCTTGTTCTCGCTGGTCTGGGCGAACTTCTCCAAGGCGATGAGGGCGAAGAGGATAACGCAGGGGTGGTTGTCTTCATTCTACAAGGGAAAGGAGTCGGAGTTTTTAATAGTAGAGGAAACAGAGAGAATAGATATGTAAAAAAATAGAACTACAGGTATTAAGCACTTTACGATTAGGTTGTTTTTGAAAAAGCGATTGTGAAGCGAAACGATTGTAAAGAGAGTAAAGAGAGCAACGGTAATTACAGAATGATGATCGTAAGAGCAAAATATCATAAAAAGACCCATTGTAGAGGAAGGGTATCTGGGTAAAGTTAAAACGTAAAACAAGAAAATATAAATGCTTGATTCTCCTTACCAGATGAGCAATGAGGAGCAGGAAAATATAGAGGAAAAAGAAAAGACAGAAAAAACAAGGAAACAAATCATAGATGCTTGAATCTCCTTACCAAATGCGCGATGAGGAATAAGACAATGATAAAGAAGAAAACAAGAAAAAAGAAAAGAAAAACAAGAAAACAGGAAAATATATACGTCTGAATCTCCTTACCAAATGCACGATGAGGAACAAGACAATTGTAAAGAAGAAAACAAGAAAAAAGAATGAATGAAAAGAGAAAAAAACAAGACAACAGAAGAATAGAAACGCCTGACTCTCCTTACCAGATGAGCGATGAGGTACTCAAGGGTGGTGTGAGTGAGCAAGGCGATGGAGGCGGGCCCGGCCAGCTTCTCGGCGATGCATCCCAGCACCACACAGATGTTGCGGTGAAGCTGAGGGTTCTTCCAGCTCTCGGACGCACTCTCGCCGCTCAGGTCGAAGAACTTGCACAGATGGACCACCGTTTCCTGGGGCGAGAAGAGGGATAATTGTACATACTTGAATTCTCTGTGAACTCCTTTTTTTCTACAGCAAAGGAAACAGCTCAAAGGCAAAAAAAAAAGAAGATAATAATGAAAAGCCTGCAAATCACTGTTCCTATGAAAAAGAGTAAAGAGAAGTGGCCAAAAAAGAGGTCAATTTCAGGAGGAGAGAACTAAAAATCACTGTTTCTTGGCACACTGCTCACAACTCTCCCACCCAGCAATTTTGACATAAGCACACACACACACACCTTAACACATACATACTTTAGAAGGGTATAATTTGTAGAGGAAGCTAACCTTTGGAAATGAAAAGAGAACCGATAATCGTACTTGAATTATCAGTAAACTACAAATCATATGTTTCTCAGCTCACTGCTCACAACTCTCCCACCAAGCGATTTTGACATAAGCACACACACACACACAGACACCTTAACACATACATTCTTTAGAAGAGTATAATTTGTAGAGGAAGCTAACCTTTGGAAATGAAAAGAGAACCAATAATCGTACTTGAATTATCAGTAAACTACAAATCATATGTTTCTCAGCTCACTGCTCACAACTCTCCCACCAAGCGATTTTGACATAAGCACACACACACACACACACCGTAACACATACATACTTTAGAAGAGATATAATTTGTATAGGCAATTAACCGTTGGAAATGAAAGAAGAATCGATAATCGTACTTGAATTAACAGTGAACTACAAATCATATGTTTCTCAGCTCACTGCTCACAACTCTCCTACCCAGCGATTTTGGCATATGCACACACACACACACCTTAACACATACATATTTTAAAAGAGGTATAATTTGTAGAGGCAATTGACCTTTGAAAATGAAAAGAGAACCGATAATTGTCCTTGGATTCTCAATGAACCATCTAAAAATCATAAGTTTCACAGCTCACTCCTCTCCCACTCAACAACTTAACACATGCACACACATACACATTTACACATACTATTGAAGAGATAGAAGCCCATATTCTTAAACATCTCATCACCTCAGTTCCCATTTAAAAAGCCTCTCGTAGAAGTTGTTGGGATTTTCATGGACTGTTTTGTGACCCTGGTGATGGTTTTACTCGACTTCAGGATCTTGTATGTGAAAATTGCCCATGAAAACCTCGGTAATCTTCTCTCTGGCCTTGGAAAATTGTCGTTATGGGAGACTGATGTGTTTAATCAACTTCTCATGGACTGTTTTGTGACCCTGGTGATGGTTTTACACGACTTCAGGATCTTGTATGTGAAAATCGCCCATGAAAACCTGGTTAACCTTCTCCGTGGCCTTGGAAAATACTCGTTATGGGAGATTTTAATGGGAGATTTTATGGGAGAGTTTAATCAACTTCTCATGGACTGTTTTGTGACCCTGGTGATAGTTTTACACGACTTCAGGATCTTGTATGTGAAAATCGCCCATAAAAATCTGGTTAATCTTCTCTCTGGCCTTGGAAAATAGTCGTTATGGGAGACTGATGTGTTTAATCAACTTCTCATGGACTGTCTTGTGACCCTGGTGATGGTTCTACTCGACTTCAGGATCTTGTATGTGAAAATCGCCCATGAAAACCTGGTTAACCTTCTCTGCGGCCTTGGAAAATACTCGTTATGGGAGACTGATGTGTTTAATCAACTTCTCATGGACTATCTTGTGACCCTGGTGATGGTTTTACACGGCTTCATGATCTTGTATGTGAAAATCGCCCATGAAAACCTGGTTAACCTTCTCTGTGGCCTTGGAAAATACTCGTTATGGGAGACTGATGTGTTTAATCAACTTCTCATGGACTGTTTTGTGACCCTGGTGATGGTTTTATTCTTTACTTTTATCTTTTATAGGAGCGGCGAGTAGCTGGCTTTTTTTTTGTGTACTTTTTTTATTGCCCTTGAGCCGTGTCCTCTGACATAAAATAAGGAGAAAAAAAATAAGTCTAAATGGAAGCCCGATATGTTTAATCAACTTCTCATGGACTGTTTTGTGACCCTGGTGATGGTTTTACTCTTTACTTGTATTTTTTATAGGAGAAGCGAGTAGCGGGCTTTTTTTGTGTGTGTGTGTGTACTCTCCTTGAGCCGTGTCCTCTGATGTATAAAAAGAAAATAAAAGAACTTCTGCATCTTGAAACGGGAAAAATCACCCATGAAAATCTCATTAATCTTCTCTGTGGGCTTGGAAAATAGTCGTTATGGGAGACTGATATGTTTAAGAATATATAGACAGAAGCGATGAGTCTGAAAATGAACAAAAAATCTATACATGCATCTATTTGTCTATCTAAAGCTCTGATGGGTGAGAAGCTACAGAGGGCTGCTAGAGGAGGGGTACAGTACTCACCTCAAGAAATTTAAGCTATGAGGAAAGACTAGAAACATTACACATACCAAACTCATTAAAAGGAAAGAAGAGATAATACACTAATAGGAGATGAAAGACTTAGAAACAATACACAAACCAAGCTCATAGAAGTAGAGACAGGATAATACACTAATAGGAGATGAGAGAAAGACTTAGAAACAATACACAAACCAAGCTCATAGAAGGAAAGAAGAGACAGGATAATACACTAGAAAGAGATGAGAGAAAGACTTAGAAACAATACACAAACCAAGCCCATAGAAGGAAAGAAGGGGTAACAATTATACTACACAAGGAAGAGATGATGATACACTACTGAGGCAAGAGAGAAAGACTTAGAAACAATACACAAACCAAGCTCATAGAAGGAAAGAAGGGGTGACAATTATACTACACAAGGATGAGATGATGAATACACTAACGAGGATAAGAGAGAAAGACTTAAACATTACACATACCAGGCTAATTAGGGAGAAAGAAAAAAGATGACAATTATACTACACAAGGAAGAGATAAGAAAGAAAATAAGTAAATAACCAGACCCTCTACAGCCACTAGAACTAAAGAAAACACACACAAAAAAAATAAAATAGGTGACATAATCATACTACACAAAAGAGAGAAAAGAAAAAAACGGGTATAAGTAACTCGATCATTCACACAGACACATACGCATTCACACGGACGCACGCACGCACACACCTTGCTGGGGAGGGGGCAGTCGTCGAGGAGGAGGGTGATGACGGCAGGCCCCAGGGGATCGGAGAGGGGGATGACCTGCACCATGGAGCGTACCACCACCAGCCACCCAGCCTCTTTGTCGGCGATGGAGTGTAGCTTCAGCATGGACGGCGGCGGGTCCTGGTCGCTGCGGGGGAGGGGGAAGGATTTATTTATTTATTTCTATTATTATTATTATTATTTTCTTTATTACAGTTAAGGAATCAGATCAAGGGAAATAAAAATAGGTGTAAGAAAAAAAAGGCCACTAATCACCATTCCCACAAAGACAAAAGTGAAAAGTGGCCAAAAGAGAGGTCAATTTCAGGTGGAGAGGTGTTAAAACGAGTCTATAGGCCGAGGGTTGCAGAGGGTTTAGGTTAGGTTAAGTTTAGGGTATCTTAAAACACATGATAGCCAGCACCTTATGGTATAAATCAGTAAAGAATGCCCTCACTTTATTGTACGGAAAGTCTCATTAGTAAGGAAGCATATATGAATTTTCTGAGTCAAGACCTATAGTAACTGTTTGGGTTTTGTTAGGTTAGGTTAGGTTAAGTTTAGGATATTTTAAAACACATGATAGCCAGCACCTTATGGTATAATTCAATAAAGACTGGCCTCACTTTGTTGTATGGAAAGTCTCATTAGTAAGGAAGCATATATGAATTTTCTGAGTCAAGACCTATAGTAACTGTTTGGGTTTTGTTAGGTTAGGTTAGGTTAAGTTTAGGATATTTTAAAACACATGATAGCCAGCACCTTATGGTATAATTCAATAAAGACTGGCCTCACTTTGTTGTATGGAAAGTCTCATTAGTAAGGAAGCATATATGAATTTTCTGAGTCAAGACCTATAGTAACTGTTTGGGTTTTGTTAGGTTAGGTTAGGTTAAGTTTAGGATATCTTAAAAC
Source organism: Eriocheir sinensis (assembly GCF_024679095.1). Classification (NCBI taxonomy): domain Eukaryota; kingdom Metazoa; phylum Arthropoda; class Malacostraca; order Decapoda; family Varunidae; genus Eriocheir; species Eriocheir sinensis. Next base: position 9,605,922 of record NC_066567.1, read on the forward strand.
ACATGATTGCCAGCACCTTATGGTATAATTCAATAAAAACTGGCCTCACTTTGTTGTATGGAAAGTCTCATTAGTAAGGAAGCATATATGAATTTTCTGAGTCAAGACCTATAGTAACTGTTTGGGTTTTGTTAGGTTAGGTTAAGTTTAGGATATTTTAAAACACATGATAGCCAGCACCTGATGGTATAATTCAATAAAGACTGGCCTCACTTTGTTGTATGGAAAGTCTCATTAGTAAGGAAGAATATATGAATTTTCTGAGTCAAGACCTTTAGTAACTGTTTGGTTTTGTTAGGTTAGGTTAAGTTTAGGATATCTTAAAACACATGATAGCCAGCACCTTATGGTATAAATCAATAAAGAATGGCCTCACTTTGTTGTATAGAAAGTCTCATTAGTAAAGAAGCACATATGAAATTTACAACCCTGCATGGGCCGTTTCCACAGTTTAACATAGATGGTTCATAAGCTCCTGTACCATATACATTAGACCCTCCATTTAGCACGCTTTTTTTAACCCAGTAGCAGCAATGGACCAAATTTGCGTCATGATATAAACCCCTAAAAATAGATGATGCATAAACTGATCACAAATGCTTTGATATATATTATGAAATGGTTTGTGTGAGTGATGATTTTTTCTCATTTTTCTTGCTTAGAGGGACTATTAAGACACATGATCCCCACTGCTACCGGGTTAAGCAGAAACATCACAAAGACTTCACATTCTCTCTAATCTATCCTAATGATGCCTAAGCCCTGCCCCACCCCAACTTACTTGTCGACCAGTGTCCTGATGACCGCCAGCGTGTCCAGGACATATTTGTCAGTGAGGCTGGAGAGCGCCGAGCTGTTGAGTCCATCATCGGTAACCTGGTGGAGGGGAGAAAAGATTGGGTTCTGAAAGCAAGAATAAAATTGATTTCAAGATTATTAGAGATGAAAAATAAAATAATAATAATCAGAGCAATGAATGAGAGACACACACTAGTCCATCAAACAATAATGGACAATATATTAACCAACACAGAATGAAAAAAATAAAGGGTAACTAAACTAATACTATGAGAACAATAATTAGATAAAAAGAAGAAAAAGAAGAAAAAATACAGCAAAAGCATCAAAAACAGTCCCAGATAATACTACTACTAATAGTAATAATAATAATAATAATAATAACAAACATGGCAGCGTCACTCACAGTCCCAGTGATGAACTCAATCTCCCTGCGGTCGATGATAATGTCGTCATCTGCACCGGTCTCGGCCTGGGTCTTACAGCAACAGGTTCCCATCACTGGCGGCCGCTGTGCATCGGACCGTCCCTCCCGCCGGGGATCTCAGGGCACCGGGTAAACAAAGTCTCTTAAGGGGCAACAAGTCTCTCCGTTTCCGTCGCTTCGCTTCCCCGGCGTCTGCCCGCTCATCATTGGGGGCAGCTGGGGGAGGGGTGTGTCCAGGGCAGGAAGAGTGTCACCCCTCGGCCACCCGCCAAGCCCTGTGGCCGCATCCCTGTCCAGCGCTCTAGGCTCGTCAGACTGTGGCCTCTTTTTAAGTTTTCTGTTTTTCTTTCTAGTTTAACACAGCGCCTGACACACCTTGTTCATCTACACACTACACATGTTCTCTGTCCTTCATACTGCTGCCTTTCGTGTCACTTAGGCATAGTGGACAGTTAGTAATTTGGTCAACGTTTGTCTCATTTCCAGATTTCGTGTTTTGCTTCACTGTCCTGTTGGTGAAGTGTGAGATGCTTTAGAAATGCCGCAAACACTCGGTCTTTGAACACTACTAAGTCAGGTCTTCCTCTCTTTTTCTTCTTCTTCTCATTTAATGTCCTTATTTTAACACTGTCAGGTACTGTCGGTCAACGGAACACCAACACACTAATTTCTTCTAAACTAACAAAAATTTCAATGCATTAGTAAAACCAATCTTAACGAGCTAATATTATTGTGGCAATTAGAAAGAGGTAGACAGGCAGATGGAGATCAAGTAAGTAAGTAACCAAGGCAAGTTGGACCACTTCCTGAGACTTGTCTTGGTCTAATTCAGCTTTTCCATATGTTTTATATATAAAGAGGGACAGACAGACCATGAAGCACGGTAAGAGAGACGCAACAGAAGCAACACTCCATGAGTCATCCACACAGGAAGGAAACACTGACGAAACAGGACTGGCTGGAGGAAACAGGTAAATAAGAGACGGGATGAAGGTTGTGCAAAGGAAGGAAAAGAAGATATTAGGAAGAAGCGGGTAGAGAGGAGATAGGAGAGAGGCGGAAGACGGTAGAGATGTTGATGATATTGTAGTGCCTGTGAGGAGATGGGATGATAGAGAGTGGGAGAGAGAGGAAGCTCAGCAGGCATATGGGAAGTAGGAAGTGGGAGGTTGAAAGTTAAGTGATGTGAAAGGTAAAAGGTAGTGGAGGTTGGGTGTAGGGATGTAGGAGATATGAACAACGGGAACTAAATGGTCGAGAGAAAGTAGTTATGAAGAGGGGAGAATAAGAGAGAAGCAATGGGAGGGAGAGAGGAGGGAGAAACAGAATGAAGGGAAGGCAAGGGGATGAATAGGGATGAGTGTAAATGATAAATATGGAGTCTAAAGAAATAAGTATGTGTAGTAATCTAGGATATGGAGGGAAAGACCAGTGGAAAGAGAAGGACAGAGATAAGGACAAGAGAAGTTCAGAGAGAAGTAGAGACAGACAGGTACACAGGTTAGGAAACAGGGGAGGAGGTCCCTAGGAGCAGAGCCCCTAGTGGATGAGTACACAGAAGAGGGGATGGAGGGAGAATGAAAAAGTATGTAAAGTAGAAAATTTGTAAAGGTAAAGATTGGAAAATTGAAAAGGAGAGAGTGCAAGAAAGGAGAGATGGGCAAAGAAAGAAAAGCGAGAGAGTGGAAAAAGTTAGAGGTGGAGAAAGGAGAAAAGAATGGTGGAAAGTGGAAAAATGGAGAAAGAAGAGGTGGAATAAGGAGTGAAGAGAAGGCAAGAAAGTCGGGCAATGGAAAGGCCAGAGGTCAATCAACGCTAAAATGGTACAGCAGGAACAGAAACCAGAATGGTACAGCACAGGGGAGGAGGGAGCAAACTAAACTTTAAAGCAAGAAACAGGAACCCTGGAGTGGGCAGCAGGAACGGAGGGACGGGAAAACAGGACTGCAAAACAGGAAGTAAGGGGGCAAATGAAACAGTAAACTAGAGAATGGCAAGTGCTATGAGCATAGATAAGAGGGAGCAGGGGTGGGAGCAGGGATGGAGTAGTGATGAGGCAGGAGGAGGAGAGGAGAGAGGAGGGAGAGAGCAGAATCTGGGGTGGCAGTGGGGACCAGGGGTATAAAAAGGGAAGAAAAAAGAAGGAAAAGAAGAATGGTAAAGTTGTGAAAGTTGTTCTCGTAGTGGGAAAAAAAAGGGGGCACAAATGTAATATAAATGAATATAAGTTTTTTTATTTAGAGATTAGAAAATATATGTGAAAAAAAAAAGTGTGAATAAGAAGAGGGAACGAGAGGAGAGAGGGACCAAAGCGATACAAAGCGTTACAGGTCAAAAGAAGAAGAAGAAGAAGAAGGAGAGATTGTTGAGGAAAGGGCAGCATAATAGTTCTGAAACACTGACACGAGGGCAAGTGGTGACACGGGAAGGAAAGGAGATAAACAGGAGGACAATATGATGCTTCTTGGTATAGAGATTGTTTGATTTTCTGGAAATCACAAAATGATTGACTTTTTCAATGGCTGTGGTGCATCCACCACCCCTCTGCTCCCACCCGTCATAGTGGACCACCCCCGCCGCCGCCCCGCCCCGCCCTGCCCCACGGATTTCCACCGGCCCGTACTGCATGTTAAGCAAATTTAAACTAACCCAACCTATCTTAACCTACCTGATAGGGGATTTGCCCCCTTGATCCCTTTAACAATGGGGGCTTTGCCTCCTTCCCTTCCCCTAATGGGAGGGCTTTGCCCCCATTGTGTTTTCATGTTTTACATCATTATATAAAAAAAATAATTTAATTTTCAGAAGAATCCACAATGTTAGTATAAATGTTGCAAGAGGTGGCCGGCCCTGCAGCAGCACTGGCCGGGGAGTGGGATGACTTGAGGCAGGCGGCGAGAGGTGACACACGGGAAGGAAGAGAGACACACAGGGCGAGGGGCTGACGCAGAGGGAGGGACAGGACACATGACGACGACAGGGCATGACGGAACGACCCAGGCACCACGCGGGGAGGAAAACAGGACAGAATAAGAGGAAAAGGGGCGAGGGGCTGAGCCACTTCCTCATTTTCCTGGCGGGTGACCTCCCTCCCCACGCCCGCCACGCCCGCACCCACACCCACCCACACCTGCCCTGCCTCGCCCCCTGTACCTGAGGACACACCTGCGGGCCCGGCACACCTGTAATGGCCACGACAGCCTCCGCCGCTCACCCTCGGACGTAAACACAAGTGACTGCTGCTCTAAGGCTGAGGGGCCGCGGGGCTAATGTATTTCACGGACTATTGATACAACTACTATAAAAAAATACATCGTAGCCTTCAATATATATTCTAGGCTCTTTATTATTCCCTATGTCGGCTCCTCATGGTACCAGGAAGGAATAATTAAAAGAGTAAGATACGCGGGGCTAATGTATTTCATGGACTATTGCTACAACTACTATAAAAAAATACATCGTAGCCTTCAATATATATGCTAGGCTCTTTATTATTCCTTATGTTGGCTCCTCATGGCACCAGGAAAGAATAATTAAAAGAGTAAAATACGCGGGGCTAATGTATTTCAGGGGCTACAACTACTATAAAAAAATACATCATATCCTTCAGTATATATGCTAGGCTCTTTATTATTCCTTATGTCGGCTCCTCATGGCTCCAGGAAGGAATAATTAAAAGAGTAAGATACGCGGGGCTAATGTATTTCAGGGGCTACAATTACTATAAAAAAATACATCGTAGTCTTTAATATATATGCTAGGCTTTTTATTATTCCTTATGTCGGCTCCTCATGGTCCCAGGATCACCGAGGAAAGAAATAAAAAAGTAATTAAAATACGCGGGGCTATATAGTATTTCAGGGACTATATAGGGCTACAACTACTATAAAAATACATCGTAGCCTTCAATATATATTCTAGACTGTTTATTATTCCTTAGGTCGGCTCCTCATGGCTCCAGGAAGGAATTAAAAAGTAAAATACGCGGAGCTAATGTATTTCAGGGGCTATATATAGTGCTCAAGGAAATTATATATATCACTATAGCTACGGGAAATACAATAAATAAATAAGGACAATTTACAGTTTCACCCACCAACGATTTTCTTACGCGGTTCATGTTTTTCTGGTGATGATTGTATTGAAAAGAAGTATGGCTCGATAAGACATTTGCGACGGAAATGAGGTACAAAATCAAGCAATTCACTACATTTATCACCAGAAAAACATGAACCACATAAGAAAACTGTAAAATGACCATAAAGAACCACTACAACATTATACATTTACTATAATAACTAAATACTGGCAGGCTATAAGAAATACTAACCATAGCTACCACCGTAAAACATAACATAAATAACATAACATAAAATAAAATAAGCAAATATATAATTCCTTAACTCTTAACATGGACACCTATTTTCATATATTTCTGCATTAATACCTGTATCTTCACATATATCGCTTGAGGGGCAGGATATATATATAGCAAACACGTAATTGCCTCTGGTATTTCAAGGCATCATGTATTTATCCGTCTATTAACTTGCTCATACAAACATTATAGTCCATATTTACCTAAGATATGCGTCACTGGCAAGCCTTATCGTCCGTATTACCATGACTACCTGGGCTCAAGCAAGGGGACAGGTATGGGACAGGTATGAGACAGGTGTGGGACAGATGTAGGGACAGGTGTGGGACAGGTGTAGGGACAGGTATAGTGACATGTGTGGGAGAGGTATAGTGACAGGTGTGGGACAGATGTAGGGACAGGTGTGGGACAGGTGTAGGGACAGATGTGGGACAGGTATGGGACAGATATGAGACAGGTGTGGGACAGGTGTAGGGACAGGTGTGGGACAGGTATGGGACAGATATGAGACAGGTGTGGGACAGGTGTAGGGACAGGTGTGGGACAGGTGTAGGGACAGGTATAGTGACAGATGTGGGACAGGTGTAGGGACAGGTGTGAGACAGGTGTGGGAGAGGTATAGTGACAGGTGTAGGGACAGGTGTGGGGACAGGTGTAGGGACAGGTGTGGGACAGGTGTAGGGACAGATGTAGGACAGGTGTAGGGACAGGTGTGGGACAGGTATAGTGACAGGTGTGGGAGAGGTATAGTGACAGGTGTAGGGACAGGTGTAGTACAGGTGAGTGACAGGTGTAGGGACAGGTGTGGGACATGTGTAAGACAGGAGTAGGGACAGGTATAGTGACAGGTGTGGGGATAGGTGTGGGACAGGTGTAGAGACAAGTGTGGAGACAGGTGTGGAACAGGTGTGAAGTGATCGGCCAGGTGTGCTTCGTGTATGCATACTTAATTTAACCTCCATGAAAACAAGAATACTATACAAGCTTGATGCATTTTTTCCATATTTTTTTGTTTTTCCGTCTGTCATTCCATTTACTTTTTTGCCTTTATCTCGGGTTTCGTTGCGTCTATCGTCATTTCATTTATTGAGGCTAAAACTACATTCTTTTGGCTATCTACTGGTACTTGAAACATCCTGGTAGGGTAGACCGTTCTCTTGTAATCTTTAAAAATCTACCGTCTTTTTTGGCTCATTCTTACATACTTTTTCAATTCTGTGTTTGTCATTGTACTTTTTTGCGTTTTTTCTAGGGTTTAAGACTCGTATAAGACATAGCTGTCGGCCACCTCACTAGGCCTACTTGAAATGCCTCTCGTGGAAGTTCTTGGGCTTTTTCATGGACTGCTTTGTGATCCCAGTGATAGATTTACACAACTTTGAGACTTTGATCGGGCTGAGAGTTCATTGTTCTGCGTGTCCCGGGGTTCGAATCCAGGTCAGCCCTATCAGATAACGAGGCGGCAGCACTGACAGCGTGATGATTTCTTTGTCCGGAGAGATAAAACGAGGACTCGATGATCATTGTTGCCAAGCTTGTCAGGGAGGCCACGGAATCACCTGTTCTTGTTCCTGTTAACCTTGTCTGTCTGTATGAAGCATGTTTGATGGGTATGTGTGTGTTTGTGTTCTCTCTCTCTCTCTCTCTCTCTCTCTCTCTCTCTCTCTCTCTCTCTCTCTCTCTCTCTCTCTCTCTCTCTCTTATGCCCCTCCCTTCTCCTTTGTTGTTTACTTGCAACAATAAACTATCAGTCAATCAATCTCTCTCTCTCTCTCACACACACACATTAGGTAAATAAGTATAAAATAAAGAAACTAAGTAAGAATTAAGTAAACAAATCATCGAGAATAATGAATAACTAAATATATATAGAAGTCAATTTTATTTTTGCAGCAGAGGAGAAAGTGCAAGGGCGTAAACAAAGAGAAAACAACAATGAAAAAAAAAAAAGCCCGCTACTTACTGCTCCAACACAACTAACACAAGCCCTTCCAATATATAACTCTCAGACAATGGAAGTTTCTGATAAGCTCATAATACACAAATGAGCGTTTTCCACATCCATGGTGCAGAATCCTTGCCAAACGATCCCTATAGACTCATAAAGCTACTCCACGCCACACTTATCCGTTATGAGTGTGTGAGCCCGATTTGCTTGTGAATATGGTCCGTTCTTTTCCCTAAACCTCCTTAGCTACGATTCTGAAAGGCTGGGATGGTAGGCCTATGTTCAGTCGCTTCAAGCCTTCACATCCACTTTTTCCAATAGCCAAAAATGAGATCAACCGGGTTCTAATGAGTGTTTGTATAGGTTCTTGGTACAGAGGAATGGTCAAACTTCCACCAGGGTCATTAAACTACCACTGGAAATGCCCAAAACTCCAAGGAAACTCGTGTCGAATGTGTGTCCTTGTGCGCTGAACTGGAATATGGCTCGCTATCTCGTTCGCTCTTCTTCCAATGGACAAAAAAGGAGATCAACCGGGTTCTAATAAGTGTTTGTATAGGTTCTTGGTACAAAGGAAGGGTTAAACTACCACCAGGGTCATTAAACTATAGTATACCACTGGAGACGCCCAACGCTCCCAGAAAACACGTGTCGAATGTGTGTCCTTGTGCTATGACTCGCTATATCTTACCTATCTTACTATCTTACCTGCATATCTTACCTCGTCCCAGCTCAGCTCACCTCAGGGCAGGCAGCAAGGCACAATGACGAAGGGTTAGGACGGAGTGATTTCGAGACATTAGGCAAAGAGCGTGAGTTCGAAGCCAGGAGTAAAGCAGCGAAACGAACCCCATGAACTACTTACTGGATATGAATGTGAATCTTGTAGGAACTTAACCACTTACTGCACCATGAGTTAAGGAAGGAGTAAGTGAGTGTTGGTATTTTATTGACTTACAAAAACATAAGGATAACAATGAATCTTTACGAGAGAGAGAGAGAGAGAGAGAGAGAGAGAGAGAGAGAGAGAGAGAGAGAGAGAGAGAGAGAGAGAGAGAGAGAGAGAGAGAGAAGGGTGGATTGGTAGACAGACAGAATAGAAAGAAAGAAAAGGAAAGAAAGATAGAAAAAGAGAAAGTGTGAAAGAGAAAGTGTGTGTGTGTGTGTGTGTGTGTGTGTGTGTGTGTGTGTGTGTGTGTGTGTTACGACGAACGAGACACCGAACGAGTCCTGGCGAAGCTTCGGTCGTCACACCTCAGCAGACATGGCCGTCCAGTCCCACCATATGAGGCATCGGGTCAAAGAACTGGAACAGGATCCTGCAGAGGGAAGGAAAACACTGTAAAAGGAGCTCCTGGGATCTAATACTAAAAGGGGTACAGGATCCGGCGATGATTCAGTTTCTCGGTGAATTGATTTTGTTTAGGGGATTTGATTAAGTTTTTAGTCTGTTTAAGAGGTCAGAGGCGTGAGAGGGAGTTAAGTGAGTCATTAATTTCAACCAGTATATTATTAGTCTATTTAGGAGGTTAGAGGCGTGTCAGGAAGCTAAGGAAGTCATTCATTTCAATCAGTATGTTATTAGTCTATTTAGGAGGTTAGAGGCGTGTCAGGAAGCTAAGGAAGTCATTCATTTCAATCAGTATATCCATAAAGTACTCATAAGAATATACTGAGGAAGATATCAACCACAAATGAAAGTTTTCTCAGATACTTTTGACTCATAACTATTTTCAAGGACCACAAAGGAGATCAGTCGGATTCTCATGCGTTTTTATTCACATCCATGGTGCAGAGGCCTTGTCAGACTATGCTCATAAAACTACCCATGTAAACACCCACAACCTCTACGAAAGCCTTGTCAAACTATCACAATGCTCATAAAACTACCCATGGAAACACCCACAACAACCTCTACGAAAGCCTTGTCAAACTATCACTATGCTCATAAAACTACCCATGGAAACACCCACAACAACCTCTACGAAAGCCTTGTCAAACTATCACTATGCTCATAAAACTACCCATGGAAACACCCACAACAACCTCTACGAAAGCCTTGTCAAACTATCACAATGCTCACAAAACTACCCATGGAAACACCCACAACAACCTCTACGAAAGCCTTGTCAAACTATCACTAGGCTCATAAAACTACCCATGGAAACACCCACAACAACCTCTACGAAAGCCTTGTCAAACTATCACTAGGCTCATAAAACTACCCATGGAAACACCCACAACAACCTCTACGAAAGCCTTGTCAGACTATCACTATGCTCATAAAACTACCCATGGAAACACCCACAACAACCTCTACGAAAGCCTTGTCAAACTATCACTAGGCTCACAAAACTACCCATGGAAACACCCACAACAACCTCTACGAAAGCCTTGTCAAACTATCACTATGCTCATAAAACTACCCATGGAAACACCCACAACAACCTCTACGAAAGCCTTGTCAAACTATCACTAGGCTCACAAAACTACCCATGGAAACACCCACAACAACCTCTACGAAAGCCTTATCAAACTATCATTAGCTCATAAAACTACCCATGGAAACACCCACAACAACCTCTACGAAAGCCTTATCAAACTATCATTAGCTCATAAAACTACCCATGGAAACACCCACAACAACCTCTACGAAAGCCTTGTCAAACTATCACTATGCTCATAAAACTACCCATGGAAACACCCACAACAACCTCTACGAAAGCCTTGTCAAACTATCACTAGGCTCATAAAACTACCCATGGAAACACCCACAACAACCTCTACGAAAGCTTTATCAAACTATCACTAGGCTCACAAAACTACCCATGGAAACACCCACAACAACCTCTACGAAAGCCTTGTCAAACTATCACTAGGCTCACAAAACTACCCATGGAAACACCCACAACAACCTCTACGAAAGCCTTATCAAACTATCATTAGGTCATAAAACTACCCATGGAAACACCCACAACAACCTCTACGAAAGCCTTATCAAACTATCACTAGGCTCACAAAACTACCCATGGAAACACCCACAACCTCTATACGGAAGCCTTATCAAACTATCACTAGGCTCACAAAACTACCCATGGAAACACCCACAACCTCTATACGGAAGCCTTATCAAACTATCACTAGGCTCACAAAACTACCCATGGAAACACCCACAACAACCTCTACGTAAGCTTTATCAAACGTGGATGTGCAAGCCCTTAAGAATTTGGACCTTTGGGAAGACACCTCACGTAGCCTACTGCACACTCGCTCACAAAGACCTTTCTCAACGTTACACCAAGGAGTCACAACGGACGCAACAATGCCTGAATGAGCCGGTCGGGCCGCGCCACGCCCTGCTGCGCCGTGCCATCGCCTCCAACTCAAAGCTCAGGGCGTGACTGAAGCCGAAGCGTGACAACCCGAAGACGTGACTAATCCTCCGACCAGACACAATCATATGGAGGCAGGAGGCACTACTTATAGATGACGAGGAGGAGGAGGAGGAGCAGGTGGAGTGGGCGTTGCTATGTTATGCCACGACTATAGTGAAACAAAATTGTGCGTTTTGACGTTGGCTCCTGCGGGTCTATTGCTCCCCTCTGCTCTGCCACACAGTCCCAACACCTATTTTTTCCTCTCATATGTTACCTATTGCTTACATATGAGAGGAAGAGATAGATGTTGGGACTGTGGCAGAGGAGAGGGGAGGAAAGGACCCGCGGGAGCCTACGCCAGACCGGCCTCGACATATTAGGAAGACTACAATAATAACAATAACAAAAAAGAGTAATGAAAACAAGAACACTACCATAGGAGGAGGAGGAGGAGGAGGAGAAAGAGAACGTTGCTGTGTGTTACGTTAAGACTAATAATAACAATAACAAAAAAGAATAATGAAAACAAGAACACTGCTATAGGAGGCTAAGGAGGAGGAGAAAGGCGAAAGAGAACGTTGCTATGTGTTACGTTGACTAATAATAACAATAACAAAAAAGAATAATGAAAACAAGAACACTGCTATAGGAGGCTAAGGAGGAGGAGAAAGGCGGAAGAGAACGTTGCTGTGTGTTACGTCAAGATTAATAACAACAATAACAAAAGATGGTAATAAAAAGGTTGAAAAACACTCCCAAAATCACGGAACCAAGGAAGGGTTTAGATATAGACGTCTTGATACCCCCTTCTGGAAAGTGTTCAAGTCGTAGGCTCACATTCTTGAACATTTCGATCCCCCAAGACACACACATTTGACAAGGCTTTCGTAGGAGTTTGGGGCATTTCCCGAGGTAGTTTCATGACCCTGGTATAGTAGTTTGACCCTTCTTCTGTACCATGAACGTAAAAAAACACCCATGAAAACCCAATTTATCTCCGTTTAGACCTTTGAAAAGAGTTAATGTGAGAGATGGAACTTGGAACTTGGAAGCGTTTGAGCATATACCGACCGTGGGCAGGAGGAAAGATGGACAGATTGAACACATAAGGGTGGATAGAGAGGCTGACCTGGTAGTGGGAATGCCGGTGTGCTCGTGAAGGAAGTCCGTCATGGCTTTGGCGAGCGGCTGGGTCAGGTCGCGGGTGTTGAGGCCCACGGAAGCGCAATGAAGCTCGCACAGGGGGTCGAGGCTTCCGGATCGGCTCATTCTGCGGTCGCATTCCACCGTCACCGAGACATGCTGGCAGGAAGGAGTGATGGAATGAGTTTATTTTAGAAGACAGAGAATTAATTACTGAAGACTGAAAGATGGAATGAGTTTTAAAAGAAGGCAGACATATTAATAGTAGCGCAAATTTATGTCAGCAAGAAAAAAAATAGAGATAGTTTAAAGGAGGAAGAATGAATTATTGAATGATAAGACATATATATGCTGACAGGAATTATGGAGAATGGATAATAGAATGCATTGTCGAAACACACACACACACACACACACACACACACACACACACACACACACACACACACACACACACCAAAATATCTTTGCCGAATAGTGTCTAAACTCTTAATTAATACATTGAAAAGAGTTGAAAATACTGAAAACTACGAGACTGACCAGTAAATACGAGATAAAAAAAAACTCCATCTATCTATCTGTCTATCTATTTTCTATCCATCTACCTATCTCTCCTTACCTCCTCGGGCTTATTCAGTTCCTTGGCGATCTTGGCTGAGAGGGCGAGATGGAAATCCTCAGGCAGCCTCTCGTCCGGCAGGTTGGTCACGAGTTTGACGAAGGGCATGGCGGTGGGCGGTGGAGGCAGCTGGGAGGAGCCGTGTAGAGTGCCGCTGTGGAGGCTGGCGCAAGACTAATGGAGCATACAAAAGACTACTGCTGCTGGTGCCATGGATGAACACTTGAAGACGTGGTGACCGTGCGGGTAAGAGGATTATCACGGTGACTGTTGTTGTGTGAGATATCTTGATGTGTGATTAGAGTGAATTGTGTCCCTTGTCCTTGCTTGCTGATGATTCTATTCTGCATTACTCAACATCATTTGCCAGAAGCCCCCCCAACAGGAACTAGACATGATTCTAGGCTGGAGGTTGCAGAACACCTAACCTCAGACCTTGCTATTATTTCTGAACGGGGTGGAATCTGCAGAACGCTTAACCTCAGACCTTGCTATTATTTCTGAACAGGGAATCTGCAGGGCAACAACCTCAGAGGGGGTGGAAGCTGCAGAACGCTTAACCTCAGACCTTGCTATTATTTCTGAACGGGGTGGAATCTGCAGAACGCTTAACCTCAGACCTTGCTATTATTTCTGAACGGGGTGGAAGCTGCAGAACGCTTAACCTCAGACCTTGCTATTATTTCTGAACGGGGTGGAATCTGCAGAACACTTAACCTCAGACCTTGCTATTATTTCTGAACGGGGTGGAAGCTGCAGAACACTTAACCTCAGACCTTGCTATTATTTCTGAACGGGGTGGAATCTGCAGAACACTTAACCTCAGACCTTGCTATTATTTCTGAACGGGGTGGAAGCTGCAGAACACTTAACCTCAGACCTTGCTATTATTTCTGAACGGGGTGGAAGCTGCAGAACGCTTAACCTCAGACCTTGCTATTATTTCTGAACGGGGTGGAAGCCGCAGAACACTTAACCTCAGACCTTGCTATCGTTTCTGTACGTGGCAGGAGGAATTTGGTGTTCTTCAACGCCTCAAAAACTCAATTTCTCCACCTATGAACCCAACACAATCTTCCAAACACCTATCCCCTATTCTTCGGTAACACTGCAGCTGTCACCTTCTACAATAAACATTCCTATATACTGTCCAAATTCCTTATGCAAGAGTTAACCAGCATCTTCACTCTTTCATCCCGTACACTGGTTAAGGAACAGTCTTCCTTCGTCTGTATTTCCTCCTGCCTACGGCGTGACCTCTTTCAAGGGCAGCGTATCAGGACACCTCTCCACACGATACTGACTTCTCTTTTGGCCACTAATCTAAACTCTTTTTTATAAGGGCAGTGATTAGGGGCTTTTTATTCTTAATTACTTTTTTTTTGCCCTTGAGGTGATGCTTCCTTAAAAATTGTTATCTATTTATTTATTTATTTATTTATTTACTGTTATTTATTTTAGTTAGGTGATGTTTTGGTGAAAGTTGCGAATAATGAAAGTGTATATGTTTTTTTTTTTTTCTTGTGTGTGTGTGTGGAGGAGGGATGCGTGTGTGTGTGTGTGTGTGTGTGTGTGTGTGTGTGTGTGTGTGTAAGCTGGTTTAATCTGCTTCAGTTCAGTGCTTAACAAAGTGACGAGGCTTGAGAGCGTGTGAATATACTGTTGTTTATCGCGAAGGTCACACACACACACACACACACACACACACACACACACACACACACACACAAATACTAACTATCTGACTGAATGACCAATGCGAACTTACAGACTGACTGACTGACTGACCGTGTGATTTACTTACATATGATAATAAAACTTTCCCTTCTAGCAACACTCCTGACCTCATTTATTGTAAGTAAAGGTTAAATGGAACTTATTGAGGCAACGTTCACTTTTATTATCATTATCATTATCATCATCATTATTATTATTATTATTATTATTATTATTATTATTATTATACATCATCGTTCAAAAGTTTAATAAAGATGATAAAATATAGATGATTACCCCACAAATAGTTGATATATAGTTATGAAAGTGATATTACAGGTTGAGTCTATACCAAAGATCTTAAAAAAAAAAAAAAATGTGAGATACAATGTGTGTGTGTGTGTGTGTGTGTGTGTGTGTGTGTGTGTGTGTGTGTGTGTGTGTGTGTGTGTGTGTGTGTGTGTGTCATTGATTGAAGTTCCCATTATTCTCAGCACTATGCAATTTCTTTCTTTATATAACAAGAATGGTTTAAAAAAAAGAAGCATTACACTCAGGCCTACTATCCATATCAAACCCTATGACATACTGTTTTTCGCAAATATCTTTCAAACGAAGACTCGGATCAGCATGGAGCTTTGGCACAGATTGCTTCACACACTCCGCTAATTTTTGACGCTATTGTGCAATGCCAGATGCGGTTAATTATGGCGTTTACTCTTGACTGTGATGGCAAAACCTGCGTGAGCCACTTACACATTCGAACAGGTGAGGCGTGACGTATTTGTGACGTGTATCCACCAACTACCTCCACCCCTGGCTTCCCCTACTCCCATCCCTCCCTCCTACCCTCCTACCCTCCTCCTTCTCCCGTACCCCCCTCTCTCTCTCTCTCTCTCTCTCTCTCTCTCTCTCTCTCTCTCTCTCTCTCGGTGCCCATGCGATGTGAAGCTTTGCACACATATGACTTGTCTATAATGGCGGATAACTCGAAAGTATATGCCAAGTATGGTCTGGTGTTTTATGCACACGACCCTGATTCCTGTTCCAGCGTAACTGGATGTTGCTTAAGTGCTGTATGAGGTTTGTTTGGCAATTATACAACCATTGAAAGTTGTACGAGTATATGACCCTCCTTCCCACAGGTTACGTTGAGCGTATGATGGGATGAAGCACGTAGCTGACGCTTGATCATTTAGAGGAAATCGCGAAAGAGACGGAAAGGAATAAAGATGGAATAGAAGCGGGAATTCATTTCAGAGTAAAAACGTGAAACGAAATTGGAGAACTCTATGAAAATTTTCTTCTGATATTAGGAAAAGACTGCTATACGATATGTGTTCATGTAGATAGCTATGTTTAAAAGTCATAGCACACAAAAATAGACAGCGAGTATATGATAGGTGGATTAATAATGTAAATAACTGACCACATATATAAACGTTAATTCAAAATTCATCACCATCGACAAACAGGTCATCCTCGTCATCACTGTTGATGCTGATGCAGACTTCATATAATTTATATTTATCTGCCATTAATTCAAGTCATACGTGTGCATGTATTCATATCTCGTGTACAGCGCAAGTGTGTACAGCGCAAGTGAGAGAGAGAGAGAGAGAGAGAGAGAGAGAGAGAGAGAGAGAGAGAGAGAGAGGGGGGGGGGTATGGGGGAGAAAGAGGGCGGGGGGAGAGAGTGCGGGGGAGAAGGAGGGTAGGAGGGAGGGATGGGAGTAGGGGAAGCCAGGGGTGGAGGTAGGTGGTGGATACACGTCACAAATACGTCACGCCTCACCTGTTCGAATGTGTAAGTGGCTCACGCAGGTTTTGCCATCACAGTCAAGAGTAAACGCCGTAATTAACCGCATCTGGCATTGCACAATAGCGTCAAAAATTAGCGGAGTGTTTGAAACAATCTGTGCCAAAGTCCCATGCTGATCCGAGTCTTCGTTTGAAAGATATTTGCGAAAAACGGTATGTCATAGGGTTTGATATGGATAGTAGGCCTATGCAATCCTAAATAGATTAATGATATAAACCCTGTAATATACCATCATTAGAGGAACCCACCTCCTACAACTCTATAGTATCAATCTGTTACCATTCCTCTTCTTTTTCCTCCTCCTCCTCCTCCTCCTCCTCCTCCTCCTCTCTTACCACCAACATGTAAACGCAATCTTATCTCCCTCCTCTTTCTTTTCTTCCCCCTCCCTTCGCTCCCCCTTCTGCACCCTCCTCCTCATCCCACGAGCGTCCCTTCACAGGCGATCATGTGAGGACTCAGATCACAGAAGTTCATCAAAATCCTGAAAAAAAAAGGAAAATGTGAGATGATTTAGAGACACACAGACAGACATAGAGACAGATAGATAGACAGACACACAGAGAGAGAGATACAGAGATGGACAGATACGCAAATAGATGAATAGAGACTGAGAGATAGATAGACGGATTGAGACACAGAGAGATATAGAGCTAGATAGATAGATAGACAAATAGATAGATAGACACAGAGAGATATACAGAGATGGATAGATACGCAAATAGATGAATAGATAGACAACTAGAGAGATAGATGGATGGATTGACAGACACAGACATATAAAGAGCTGCATGGATAGATAGATAGATAGACAAAAATAGATAGATATAGACACAGAGACGTATATAAAGACAGATAGAAAGATGGATAGATGAAATAAACGTACTTCAATCTCTCTCACACACACACACACACACACACACACACTCATGATGACTATTCTGATTCCCCGAGATGCATGTCCTTGGTGATGTGTTCTGTGATAAGGAGTTCATCTGTTTGTCTTAATAGAAGTTCCCAGAGGCATTTATAAGTGGCAGGGTACGTATCTCTATAAGTAGGAGGAGGAGGAGGAGCTAGGACATGTGAAGCGGTGTAAAGAAGAGGAAGAGGAAGAAGAGTGAATGAGATGATGATTATGATATGATTATGATGAAGAAGAAAGAAAGAAAGAAAGAAAGAAAAACAGCCACATTGGTACGCTAACGACTGCATACTCTCTCTCTCTCTCTCTCTCTCTCTCTCTCTCTCTCTCTCTCTCTCTCTCTCTCTTTACGATGAAGAAGAAAGAAAGAAAGAAAAACAGCCACATTAGTACGCTAATGACTGCATACACACACTCTCTCTCTCTCTCTCTCTCTCTCTCTCTCTCTCTCTCTCTCTCTCTCTCTCTCTCTCTCTCTCTCTCTCTGCGTGTGTGTGTGTGTGTGTGTGTGTGTGTGTTACCAAGGAAGAGACAGGCTGGGGACACATGCCTATTGGGAGGGATACCAGTTTGCTCGGCCAGGAAGTCGGTGAGGGCGCGGGCTGCTGGCTGGGTCTGCTCGCGGGAATTGAACCCGATAGCCTCCACCCGCAGCTCACACGTGGGCGCAAGCGTACCACCCCGAGTCATACGAAGGCCGCCCATTATAGTCACGGAGAAACCCTGTAAGAGGAATTGATGGTTTGATGTTGGGGTTATACGACAAAGGAGAAAGGCGAGGAACATGCCACCCGTTCGAACCCCGTGGCAACACATATACAGCTATTGATATGTCTGTAGGAAGAGATATACGGACCGGCCTCTTGCAGACTCCTTACGTTCTTATGTTCTTATGTTATTTTATAGTAGAGCTGTGTATGTGTGTGTGTGTGTGTGTGTGTGTGTGTGTGTGTGTGTGTGTGTGTGTGTGTGTGTTCAAGTGGAATTAATTGTAGTTTCTCTCACCTGTATTAATAATTTATGTACCTGAGATCACATGTCAGATAAGTGGAGGAATATAAGTAAAGAGGGAGTGGTGGAATAATGGAATAAGAGAAGTAAAAATGGAATAGGAAAAGTAAAAATGGAATAGGAAAAGTAAAAATGAAATAGGGAAAGTAAAAATGGAATAGGTGAAGTAAAAATGGAATAGGTGAAGTAAAAATGGAATAGGTAAAGTAAAAATGGAATAGGTAAAGTAAAAATGGAATAGGTGAAGTAAAAATGGAATAGGTAAAGTAAAAATGGAATAGGTAAAGTAAAAATGGAATAGGGAAAGTAAAAATGGAATAGGGAAAGTAAAAATGGAATAGGGAAAGTAAAAATGGAATAGGTGAAGTAAAAATGGAATAGGGAAAGTAAAAATGGAATAGGGAAAGTAAAAATGGAATAGGGAAAGTAAAAATGGAATAGGTAAAGTAAAAATGGAATAGGGAAAGTAAAAATGGAATAGGGAAAGTAAAAATGGAATAGGAAAAGTAAAAATGGAATAGGAAAAGTAAAAATGGAATAGGAAAAGTAAAAATGGAATAGGAAAAGTAAAAATGAAATAGGAAAGTAAAAATGGAATAGGAAAAGTAAAAATGGAATAGGAAAAGTAAAAATGGAATAGGAAAAGTAAATATAGATTAGGAAAAGTAAAAATGGAATAGGTGAAGTAAAAATGAAATAGGAAAAGTAAAAATGGAATAGGAAAAGTAAAAATGAAATAGGAAAAGTAAAAATGGAATAGGAAAAGTAAATATAGATTAGGAAAAGTAAAAATGGAATAGGAAAAGTAAATATAGATTAGGAAAAGTAAAAATGGAATAGGAAAAGTAAAAATGAAATAGGAAAAGTAAAAATGGAATAGGAAAAGTAAAAATGGAATAGGAAAAGTAAAAATGGAATAGGAAAAGTAAAAATGGAATAGGTGAAGTAAAAATGGAATAGGGAAAGTAAAAATGAAATAGGGAAAGTAAAAATGGAATAGGGAAAGTAAAAATGGAATAGGGAAAGTAAAAATGGAATAGGGAAAGTAAAAATGGAATAGGGAAAGTAAAAATGAAATAGGGAAAGTAAAAATGGAATAGGGAAAGTAAAAATGAAATAGGGAAAGTAAAAATGGATTAGGTGAAGTAAAAATTAAAGTGAAAATGGAAGAGTTAAAGTAAAATTGGAATAAGTGAAGTAAATAAGGAATAGGAAAAGTAAAAATGAAACAGGTAAATCAAAAATATCAAAAAAAGAGAACTATCAAAATAATCTTACTATTAATGGTTTATAGTTATCTGTCTGGTAGCTGATAAATAAATAAGTAGTTATATATATATATATATATATATATATATATATATATATATATATATATATATATATATATACATATATATATATATTAGAAAAGGTACAGCAGAATAGAATTATACCCCAAAACTACAGCTATGCAAGGTTATCAACCCCGCCATAGCCCTCCCTCCCCCTACACGACCCACAAGACATCACAATATTCTATAGTCCCGGTCAGAGCCCGGACGGTCCGGTACCGGCTTAGCGCGATACCGACACTTGGTAGGGCCATTAACACCTCCATGATCACATGACCCCTCCACCCTAATATATATACACACACACACACACACACACACACACACACCACCCTTCCCCACTTCCCCGATTACTCATTACATGAAACTCATTATATTGTAATTGTATGTATTTTGCGTATTTTCAGCCTTATGGCTGCCAACAAGTGAATAAACCATTTATTATTATTATTATTATTATTATTATTATTATTATTATTATTAATGATGTTAGGCAATATAATAGTGATGAGGCAATGTCACAAGAAGAAGAAGAACAACAACAACAATTACTACTGTAGGTATATACTGCTGTTTCTACTTCTCCTCCTCCTCCAACAACAACAACAACAACAACAACAACAATTACTACTGTAGGTATATACTGCTGTTTCTACTTCTCCTCCTCCTCCAACAACAACAACAACAACAACAACAACAACAACTACTACTACTACTACTACTACTACAACAACAACAACAACAACAACAACAACAACAACAACAACTACTACTACTACTACGACTACTACTATTACTACAACTACTATCAAGTATTAACAAGACAACAAAACAACAAAGAAAACAACAACAACAACAACAACAACCACTTAAAGAGAGAGAGAGAGAGAGAGAGAGAGAGAGAGAGAGAGAGAGAGAGAGAGAGAGAGAGAGAGAGTATACCCACCATACATCCTTTAACCGATAAATACCCTAGAATAAAAAAAGTAAAAAAATAGGATGTAGTATAAAAAAAAAAAAAAAAAGTCCTTACTTTCTCGGGCTTCGCTAACACTTCGGAGAGCTTCGAAGAGAGGGCGAGATGGAGCTCCTCGGAAAGCTTGTGGTCCGGGAGGTTGGTGAAGAGAGTTACGAGAGGCATGTTGAACGGTTGAGGGAGGCAAGCCGACTATGCTCACACCCTCTCTCTATCTGTTTCACAGTGTTGCCAACTCAAAATTTATAAATCCGCTAGGATGGCCTAAAAAATCCGCCAGATGATAGGTGAAGCTATAAAAATTTACTGCTAGATTGGACTTGAAAATCCGCCAGTTACTCTTGTCAATTTTAAGATTTTTCCCGCTAGATAACATGCAATTCCACCAGATCTAGCGGAAAATCCGCTAAAATGGCATCACTGCTGTTTCAAGCACGGTTGCCAGGTTTTCTATCACGAAAAATGCCAACTTTTGACAAAATGCTGCTAAAAACTGCCATTTTTTTTCTCAGAATATGCCAAGAAATATGCCAACCTTCATATTTTCAATGTGCAAATTTTATTGCATTCTTTTAAACTATGAAGGTATATAACTTAACTAATTCAAGCGTAACAAGATCACATACAGAGGTGGGCGCTGTACTGAAATATCAGTGGTGCGGTTGCGGTAGTGTGGTACTTTTTCCGGAGTAGTGCGGTTGCGGTAGTGCGGTACTTTTTCCGGAGTAGTGCGGTTGCGGTAGTGCGGTACTTTTTCCGGAGTAGTGCAGTTGCGGTAGTGCGGTACTTTTTCCGGAGTAGTGCAGTTGCGGTAGTGCGGTACTTTTTCCGGAGTAGTGCGGTTGCGGTAGTGCGGTACTTTTTCCGGAGTAGTGCGGTTGCGGTAGTGCGGTACTTTTTCCGGAGTAGTGCGGTTGCGGTAGTGCGGTACTTTTTCCGGAGTAGTGCGGTTGCGGTAGTGCGGTCCTAATTTTTTTCTTGCACAGTGCGGTACGCGGTGTGCGGTACTGCAGTAGCGGTAGTCACTAGTCAATATAAAAAAATACTTCAATGCTTATCCTGGCTATCCATTGACTAACTAATAACTTGAGATACAAAAAAAAATAAAGGGGGACTAGGGAGAGGGAGAGAGGGAGGTAAGGGAGGAGGAAGGGGGGGACAGGGGAGTAGAGGACGGGAAGGGCCCAAGGGGAGGAGGGGGAGGGAAGGGAATGCAACTTTCTGAGGGAGGAGGGAGGGGACAGGGAAGGGGGAGGAGGAGGTCAGCGTTATGTGAGAGAGGAGGAAGTAGGGGGGCGGGAAGGATGGAAGGAAGGAAGGAAGGAAAGGTGGTGCGACAGCTGAACACTAGCCAGGGAGGAATGGTAGGGAGGATATGGGGGAGTGAAAGGGAAGGGGAGGAGGGTATAGGAAGGGGAGGAATTCTCCGGCGTTTGAGCGAAAACGAAAGATTACAATAGGAAAGTCATAACGGGAACAGTGAAACATTATTCAAACTGTCCAACATATTAAGACAAAACACACCGTGGGAAACTCTATACACTGGCGTCTCAGGCCTCAGCGAAGAAACCACGTGGAAATTTCAACGAGGAGATGATAATAATAATAATAATAATAATAATAATAATAATAATAATAATAATAATAAACTATTATTATTTTCATTATTATTATCATTATTATTATTATTATAAGAATCATACAATATTGATCTTGGCTACATTGAAGAGAGAGAGAGAGATTATATATACGGCTTGATACTATCAATTGATATTATATATATATGCCTTAAGGCGTATATATATAATAGTCTCCTTGCTCTCTCTCTCTCTCTCTCTCTCTCTACGCCTTATTGATACTACCAAGGCGTCTCTCTCTCTCTCTCTCTCTCTCCTTCAAGTTGGAACAAGAAATAAGTTCGATTACGAAATGCGCGGCGTTAAGTGTCTGGGATGCTCTAGATAACAAAGTATGATATTAGATATACGTTTAAAATGAAGGAAAGAATGAATATAGCAAGCATATGTAGTATCCTCAGATGGTCACCCAAGATACTACAGGAGAAAGCCATGCCTCTGATATCCTAGGAATAATAAGTGTCTGTGATGGTCTCTTAGTAACAATTGTGTGACTGGTTAAGTGAATAAAGCAACACGTAGTATCTAACATCCTCAGAGGTCAGCCAAGGTTATAGACACACACAAACAGACATACAAACCTCCACAAATGACACCCAAGCAAGCTGAACTGCCTTGTACTAGTTTTAATTAACAGTTTCTTGGGCCACCAGTCACGAGTACACTCTGAAGGGTTAAGGAGCTATACAGTCACCTCCTACACTACTTTGCCATACCTTATTTTATTGCCTTCCTTTACCTTATCTTGGTTTACTTTACCTTGCCTGACTTTGTGTTCCTTTCCCTTAGTTACCTTGCCTTACCTGACCTGCTCTTCCCCACCTCCAATCAGCTCATATTCCAAGCTTACCTTACCTTGCCTTGACTTAGCTTCCCTTTCCCTGACTTATCTTCCTTTCCCTTCCCTTCCCTTTCCTTCTCTTCCCTTGACTTATCTTCCCTTCCCTTCCCTTTCCTTTCCTTTCCTTCCCTTGCTTTCTTTTCCCATCCCTTCCCTTGACTTATCTTCCTTTCCCTTCCCTTTCTTTTCCTTCCCTTGCTTTCTTTTCCCTTCCCCTCCCTTGACTTATCTTCCTTTCCCTTCCCTTCCCTTTCCTTCCCTTGCTTTCTTTTCCCTTCCCTTCCCTTAACTTATCTTCCTTTCCCTTCCCTTCCCTCTCCTTTCCTTCCCTCCCCTTCCTTTGCTTTCCCTTCCCTTCCCTTACCTCACCTTACCTCCTCCTCTCTTCCCTTCCCTTCTCTTCCCCTACCTTATCCTCCCTTCCCTCACCTCACCTTACCTTACCCATCCTCCCTTCCCTAACCTTCCCTCACCTCACCTTATACCTTACCCATCCTCCCTTCCCTTACCTTACCTAATCCCACCCACCCTCACCATGACTGACCTTAAGAGCGCCAAGGCAGCCCTCAGGAAGGTGCTCAACGAGAAACTGAACGCCTTGACAAGTGAAGAAGTGGAGAGACAGTCGAAGGAGGTGGAGAAGAAGGTCCTTGCCCACCCCAAGTACAAGGACAGCAAGCGCCTGGCGATCTACCTGTGCATGCCCAAGGAGATACAGACCACTGGGATCCTTCGCCATGCCCTGGAGAGTGGGAAGACCTGCTACATCCCCAGGTAAGGTAAACTAATCAACAGGTGACTATAAAATAACCCTCATTACCTGCTATAGGAGAACTTGATAATTAACTATAGGCAACAGGTGTGGTTTGGGGTACATGGTTACAGGTGTCATGGGGTAGTTTTAGTGTTATCTAAGGTCACACACACACACACACACACACACACAGGGAACAGCTGATTGCATTGGCAGACGACACACACACAGCAACACGTGAATCTGTGTGTGTGTGTGTGTCAGCCTCCATTCCTGTGTCAGCCCGCATTGCCACCGTGCATCATGAGTGCCATCAGGGCAGCCAAGACCCTCATACGCAAGGAATTAAAGGCTAAACTGAGTGCCATGACGAGTGAGGAGAAGGCCAGGCAGTCCAGTGAGGTGGCCAGCCTGCTCCTGGCCCACCCCTGCTACCGGTCCTGTACGCGTCTGGCCGTCTACCTCAGCCTGCCTGACGAGGTGCACACGCTGGGCATCCTGCGTCATGCTCTGGATCAAGGCAAGGCGTGCTTCATCCCCAGGTGAGCGTGACCTGACCTAGCCTGACCTGACCTCTCGTAGTGTTTGTGAGTGACAGTACTGGTCATGACACCACTGCCAGACCAATGTAATATTGAAGAGAGGGTAGCCACCTCCTCTTGCGAAGCTTCTACGTACAATATATTCTTTTTTTTTTTTTTTGTCTGAATGCACGTGCAGTTACGAATGACTTCCAGAAAATGGAAAAGGGGTTGAGGGGGGCAAAGCCCCCATTAGGGGGTTGTGGGGGTCAAAGCCCCCGGTTAAGAGGGTCAAAGCCCTCCTGTTTGGTGGCTAGTTAGGTTAGGTTGATTTAAATTTGCTTGGCATGCAGTGTGGCCAGCTAAAATACACACCCACCATGGGAGTGGTCCACTACTCAGGCTGGTGGTGATGAGTAACCACAACCTAACACACCCGACCCTTGCCTCACACAGGTACCAGACCAAGTCCAACTACATGGACATGGTGCGGCTCCATTCCTGGGAGGAGTACGATGCCCTGCCGGTGACGCGCTGGAACATCAAGCAGCCGCCCATGAGCCAGAGCTGCGAGACGGCCCTGGCGTCCGGCGGCCTGGACCTCATCCTGATGCCTGGTCTTGGGTTCACACGCGAGGGCCACAGGTGAGGCTGCCAAGTCTGCTGCTGGCACTCAACACTTTGCCACACACCTAGGCACAGCACTGTCAGATGTCACGCCAGACAGTTCTGTTTTTATTTAGCCTTTCAAGGAACATCATAAGGGTGTGGCCAGAGTGGATAAGCTACCTTGTAATGCAGTATAAATGCATTGACTTTAGTTTTAAATATATTCAACACAAACTCTTACATAAAGTTAATTTAAATCAAGGTAATAATACTAATGTTAGGTTCTCAATTACCCCAAGAGACTCAAATGATTGAATCGAAGACAAAAAAAAATTGCATGTCTCTTAATGGTCATGTGGTCTTGTACTTCACTTATACTTCCTCTCGGCAGGATGGGGCGAGGAAAGGGCTACTACGACACCTTCCTGGCCAAGTGCAAGGCCTCGCAGACACCCCCACCAAGCACCATCGCCCTGGCCTTTAAGGAGCAGGTCCTCCCAGAGATTCCAACAGATGAGACTGACATAATGATTGACATTGTGATGACAGCAGAGTAGCAAACAAGTGGAAAGAGAGGGAGCTAAAAGATAAAATGAAATATTGCAAAATTCTGCTTCAAATAGGAAATAGGCTTTAAAATAAGGAGGTAATGTAAGGTGTGGCCCATGGAGGTCGAATTAGTGGAGTTGACATCAGCCCAATTGAGTGAATCCACCCGAGCTGTCATTTTTACGGTCAGGGGTCAGGTGTTGTCAGGTCAAGCTCCCTCTTAATGGGCTCGGCCAGGCTCGCCCACCCCCATCTTTTGGCTGTAAATTTAACAGTTCGTCGGCTTCACCTCAACGAATGGGATTAGTGGGGCGTGTTGACTCCACCAATTCTACCTCCATGGTGTGGCCTCATTCTTCTCTATCAGTGTGGTGTGTTGTTAAGGCAGAAAACCGAGCTTTCTTAACAGTACAAAATCTCTATTGGTGCTATTGTTGGCGTATGTACGTAACATTGTGAAGTGTGTGCTCAGTTTGACATTCTCCATATGGTTGTCGTGTCGAAAAGTAGAATAGATACTTAATAATTTGAAAAGTAGATTACATACTTAATCAGTCAAAAAGTAGCATATGTATTTAATAATTTGAAAAGTAGATTACATACTTAATCAGTTAAAAAGTAGCACATGTATTTAATAATTTGAAAAGTAGATTACACACTTAATCAATTAAAAAGTAGCATATGTATTTAATAATTTGAAAAGTAGAATACATTGTCAATAATTCAAGGAGTAGAATATGTACTTAAATTCATTAGTTTCAAGATAAGACACACACGCCAACATTCTTGAACACTTCAGGTCACACACACACACACACTTTTAACAAGGCTTTCATAGAGGTTGCATTAGTTTTCCATGGGTAGTTTTATGAGCCTAGTGATAGTTTGACAAGGCCTCTGCACCATGAATGTGGAAAACTCGCATGAAAACCAAACTAATGTCTTTTGCAGCCTTTGAAAATGATTGAGAGATGAAAGTGTCTTAGAATATCAATGTTGCCAGATTGTCGTACTCAGTCTCATATTTCCCGACGTCCATCCCAATAACTTTTCCTGGGCCACAATAACGAGATTTATTTGTAGTTATTGTTGAAATGGTTTATTATTCCTGTTTCCTGGTGATATTTATGGGGGAGAAGCTGGTAAATGTGATGCCCCGAGTACGATAATCTGGCAACTTTTTTTTTTTTTTTACAGCAAAGGAGTCGGTACAAGGGCACTGCTCCCGAAAGATAGGTCAAGATGGTGGAGAATATAGGTCTTACTTACCTTTTGTGCAATAGACCTAGGCATCACCAGGTCCCAATTAACCCGGTAGCAGCGGGGATCATGTTTCTTAATGGTCCCTCCAAGCGAGAGAAATGAGAAAAAATCACCCCTCACACAAACCATTTCATAATATATATATCAAAGCATTTGTGATCAGATTATGTATCGTCTATTTTGGGGGGTTTATATCATGGCACAAATTTGGCCCGTCGCTGCTACATGGTAAAGCCACAAATTTGGCCCGTTGCTGCTACACGGTAAAGCCACAAATTTGGCCCGTTGCTGCTACACGGTAAAGCCACAAATTTGGCCCGTCGCTGCTACACGGTAAAGCCACAAATTTGGCCCGTCGCTGCTACACGGCAAAGCCACAAATTTGGCCCGTCGCTGCTACACGGTAAAGCCACAAATTTGGCCCGTCGCTGCTACCGGGTTAATGATGGTGAGATTTATCATGTTAGGATGCTAGACTTCTTTTTATTTCCGTTTACATGAAGGTTAAGGAAAACCATTGCATATACCTCTGATACACATTATTAACAAGATATATATATACAACCGTCACATTGTATGAGGCATGGCAGCACATGGGCCACCTGGATGACGCTAGGACTTAAGAGTGGACGTGTTTCTGAGTCCAAGTTGATGGTATTTTTGGCAGCTTTGGAAATCCATATAAAAAGTGGCTTATGATATATAGCTCTTCAGGCTTACAAATATCATCGTAACTGGATATGGACTGGCATGAATATCTGGCTGACTTAAAACTGTAATTCCTGTTCAGTTGGCAGCTTTGGAAATGCATATAGAAAGTGGTTTGTGATATATAACTCTTCAGTCTTATAAAAAAAACATCGTAACTGGATATGGACTGGCGTGAATATCTGGCTGACTTAAAACTGTAATTCCTGTTCAGTTGCATGCCAGAAATTATCTATGTCATTATTACCATTATTATTAGTAGTATGTGACCCAAGAACCTGCTTCGATGACCTTACAAGCACCACACGAACCTTTCACTTGCCTCACTCGAACTAATACAAATAAATCCTCGTCTGCACTAAAGAGGGAGAAAACACACACTAGTTAATGGGGGAAACAAACATACATAAAAACTTATCGAATAACCTAAATTTATCATGATTGGTAATCCTCTTTTATTCTAACAGGTAGAAATACATACCTTTAATTTAACACAACCAGCTTACTACCTTTGTCTTCAGCTGTATTCCTCTCTCTTACTAATGGTCAAAATGGAAGAAATTAAATATACACTAAATTATGTGATGTAGTTGTAGTGTTTTCCGAGTCTAATGAGTTTACCGAGTCTATTCCAGCCCCTTCTCACTAATGGTCAAAATAAAAAAAAGAGGGACACTTAGATGACATTGGATTATCCGTGGTAGACATGGTTGCAGTTCCCCATATCCGTGTAGTCGTGTTTTCCGAGCCTATTGAGTTTATCGACAGTCTAGCCCCTGGTGGTGTACATGTCGGAGTCCTCGGGGTTGCTCTGTCCGAAATCCTTCTCCGGGGTTGGCTTGTCCAGCTTCACGATGACGTCCTTCCCTTCCTGCACTACCTCAGCTTCGGTCTTGAGGAAGGAAGGAGAAGGAACGGCATTACTCGAGTGTTGAGGAAGGAAGGAAGGATTGACATTTCTCAGTTTTATAGAAGGAAGGAAGGATTGACATTTATCAGTTTTATGGAAGGAAGGAAGGATTGACATTTCTCAGTTTTATGGAAGGAAGAAGGATTGACATTTCTCAGTTTTATGGAAGGAAGAAGGATTGACATTTCTCAGTTTTATGGAAGGAAGGAAGGATTGACATTTATCAGTTTTATGGAAGGAAGGAAGGATTGACATTTCTCAGTTTTATGGAAGGAAGAAGGATTGACATTTCTCAGTTTTATAGAAGGAAGGAAGGATTGACATTTCTCAGTTTTATGGAAGGAAGGAAGGATTGACATTTCTCAGTTTTATAGAAGGAAGGAAGGATTGACATTTCTCAGTTTTATAGAAGGAAGGATCGACATTTCTCAGATTTATGGAAGGAAGAAGGATTGACATTTCTCAGTTTTATAGAAGGAAGGAAGGATTGACATTTCTCAGTTTTAAAGAAGGAAAAAGGATTGACATTTCTCAGTTTTAAAGAAGAAAGAAAGGATTGACATTTCTCAGTTTTATAGAAGAAAGAAAGGATTGACATTTCTGTTTTATAGAAGGAAAAAGAATTGACATTTCTCAGTTTTAAGGATGGAAGAAAAAATGACATTACTCTGTTGTGTGCTGGAAATTTTGGGTGTTTCGTAATAAATTTTGTATGGTCATGACTGTGTTTTTCCTGCAATATTCAACCTTATTTAAACTGGTGGAATTTAGTATAGTCAGGCATTAATATACAGGCATACATACCATACATCTCTATACACATGATACCTGTATATATGTGTCTTACAGTATATCGTTTAGGTTAGTTTATCCAATTTTTAGTGAGTTAAATTTAGGTTATATTCTTCAGTATTAGATTATGAAGTGTTATCATTTTTTAGTATTCAATTAGTCCAGAATCACACTTTTGGGATTAATAAGGGCATGGGAATCAGAAGGCACACTGTTATGATGCTATGTAAACTACCCCACAGGAACTACAAACTGACTAACTGTAGACTCGTATGCACTGTTGCCAGCTTGTCGTACTCAGAGCATAGTATTTACTGGTTTCTGACGCCTAACTACTGCCAAGAAACATCAGAATCTAACTCTCAATGATCACTATAAATTAGTTTCGTTATCGGAGCCCAGAAGACAGTTGGGGGTAGGAAGTCGGGAAATATAATCAGCTGAGTACGACAATCTGGCAACGTTACTCGTATGTAAGGAAATCACTAAACATCATAGGCAAGACACATGGAGGTAGATCTTTCTTAGCTCTCTCTCTCTCTGCTTCCACTGTAAAATTCTTCGCTCTCTCTCTTTGCTACCACTGTAAAATTCTTCGCACTCCCTCTCTCTGCTACCACTGTAAAATTCTTAGCTCTCTCTCTCTGCTTCCACTGTAAAATTCTTCGCTCTCTCTCTGCTTCCACTGTAAAACCACACTACGTACTTATCTTCACTTACAACCCAAACACCACACACACACTGACTATCTAGGGGCCACTTTCACAGTCACTTTGTTTTGATCATTACCAATGGCAGCGATCGACGCAATAGTTTTCCACATGAAACTGGCCTATGGGGTAGTGGGGGCTGCAGAGGAAGTGAGAGGTGTTGAGAGTGGGTGCCAAGGTGCGGGGCTAGGCTAACCCCGCAGCCGCCACTACCCCATCGGCCAGTTTTACGTGGAAATACTATAGCGGCGATCGCCACCATTGGTAACGATCGAAACAAACAAAATGACTGAAAGCGGCCCTAAGACCCACCCAAAAGTATTGTTCTAGGTACTAATGGAAAGGTGCAGTATAATCCACCACCCCTACACCCAGTCACACCCACTACATCTCATGCCGCTCACCCAGACTATGCCTCTACGTATGCTGTGCCAATGAGGTAGGAACTGTGTGGCCCACGAGAATGAGTGGTCCAAAAAGAGGCTCAGACTATGGGGCACTCACACCCTGCTAATGGATACGGTTTAGACGTTCACACCTGCATCCTTTTAATGAGGCAGAATTTCATGTGGTAGTGGCTAAGTTTAATTCTAGAGTGAGACAGATTCGTAACACACCCTCAAGATTAAACGTGTGAACAATCAATCAGTAAATAAATAAAATGAAAAATGTGTAACTAGTTCCTACGCCTTTTCTAGTCTACAGTTCCGTCATACAGCCCGTGTTAGGAGTGAGAGACAACCACAGGATGAAGCACAGCCCTAAGCCAGGCAGTGTGGGGTGTGATCCACTAGGCAGCGTTAACAGACAGCGACAGGCTCAGACTTTACCCTCAGCCAGGCGGGCCGCAGCGCCACCCCCGCCGGCCGCTGCTCTTCAGGCCGTGCCTCTACTCCGCTTGTGTTGGGACTGGCCCGCACAATGAGTGTGTTGTCCTGGCTGGTGATGTCTGGCTGGCTGCCTTCAGAGGGCGCTCCTCCAGGGCCAGGCTCAGGTGTGTCTTTGGCAGTACCTGAACGCTCTGCTTCTGCTATGAGAGGTTCAGCTGCCTCTGGTGGGGTGAGGGGCTGTGTGCCAGGGGCTGCCTGTGTGTCTGCTGCAGCCACTGCCTCACCTGTACCCTCCCCGGCAGGCTGCTGCCCTGACACACCACCTACGGGAGACTGTACCTGGGGACTGGACGGCAGGGGCTGCGGTGGTTGTGTCACAGCTGCAGCGCCCGGGGCAGCCTCTTGCTCCTCCTCCCCTGCTGTGGCGACAACAGCAGTCTCTGGCACATCACTGCCAGTGGGAGCAGTGGCCTCCTGAGGGCTCTCAGGCACTGCTGCTGGTGCTTCACTTCCCTCAGTGGCCTCCTTCACCTCTTCTGCTGCTGCTTCATGGCGCTGAGCCTCCTGCTGCTGCTCCTCCTTCTGGAAGAGGCTGGCAAGCTTATCAAACAGGTTCTTCTTCTCTACTGCTGGTGGTGGTGGTGATGGTGGTGGAGGTGCTGGCTCCCCTGCAGGTTCTGTGCTGGCCACCACGCCTTCCTGTGTCTGGGCGAGGCCTGGCAGCTCACCAGACACAGCCTCCACTGTGTCTGGTGCAGCAGCAGGGGCCTCTTCCCCGGGGACCAATGGAGCACCAGGGGACTCTGCTGTGTCTGTAGGAACTTGTGGGGCATCAGGAACTGTTGGAAGACTTGAAATTTGAGCAGCGTCTTCAGGGATGGGTAAGGCCTCAGGCACTTGTGTTGTGTCCTCAGTGACCTGTGGGACATCGAGGGCTGTGTCCTCTGCAACAACTGAGACATCAGGAACATTCACCGCGTCCTCAGCCTTAGCCAGTGCCGCAGGGAGGGCCTCAGCCTCCCCCACAAGAGTGCCAGTGCTCAGCCCCTTCCCCTCCCCCGCCCCTGGCAATGGCACACCCCCGGCAGGGACAGACTCTTGTGGCACCACTACATCACTGGACACTGGCTGCTCCTCCTTCTTAGTAAACAACCTCACTAGCTGCCCAAACAGTCCCCCGCTCTTTTCTGGAACCTCCTCTTTCTGCCCTACTGCCCTTGAGTCTTTCTCTTCACTAACAGACTGAAGCTTCTCATCTGCTGCCTCTTCCACCTTTTCCTGCTTCTCCTCCTCCACCATCACCCATCCTGCTTCTTCCTCCACTGCCTGCTCCTTCTCTTCCACTGCCTCCTGCCTCTCAGTTTCCTTTACCTCACCCACAAGTTTCTCAGTAGTTTCAGGTTCAGATTTTTCAGGAGTTTCAGATTTTCCAGTGGTTTCTATTTCTGCTTTCTGTGTGACATCAGGTTCAGGTTCTCCGACGGGTTCAGTCACTGGTTCTGGAGGTTCTGTTTTGGTTTCAACTTCGGACACAGGAGCCTCAGTGTCTTGAGTATCCAATGTGACGGAAGTTGAAGGAATGGAAGTGTCGGGAGTTTCGGTAATCTGTTCCGTCTTACCACTTTCTAAGACTTCACTCTGAGGTTCTTTCTCAGCCTGGTTCTTGGCGCTCTCTACGGCATCCCTGTCTGGCTTGAAGAGGCTCACCAGCTTGTCAAAGAGTCCCTCCTTCTCCTGGGGCACTGCAGGGCTGGGGGGTGCCACAGGGGGGGTGTCCACTTCTGTTTGGGTTTCCTGTGGTGGAACATCCGCCTGTGTCTCCACCACGGCACTGGACTCTTGTTTTTCTTGTTCTTCCTTTGCCTCAAGTGCCTCCACCACCTCCTCCACCAACTCCTGCCTCTTCTCCGCACTCTCCACTATCTCCGCTGCTGCCTTCTCCACCTTCTCCGCCTCCTTCCTCACCTCCTCTGTCAGCCCCTCCACCTCCTTGGCTGCCTCCGTGATGCTCTCCACCACCGCCTCCGCTCTTTCCACCGCCTCCTCCACCTTCTCCACCTCTGCTGCAGGCACGGCAGGGTAGACTTCCGCTGCCTTCTCCACTGCTTCTGTCACCCTCTCCACCACCTCCAGGGCCTCCTCCACCTTCTCTCCCACCTCCTCCACCTCCTTCACAACCTCCTCCACTATGGCTACCCCCTCATCCACCTCTCTGGCCACCTCCTCCACCACCACAGCCACCTTTCCCTCCACCATCTCTGCCACCTTCTCCACAGCCTCTCCCACCACTGCCTCCACCTTCTCCACCACCTCCTTGGCTCCCTCCTCCCCCAGCACAGGCGTCAACACCTCCACCGCAGCTGTCTCCACCTTCTCCTCCACCTGGGCGACCTTCTCTCCGACAGCAATCACCCCCTCCTCCACCTTCTCCAGCACCTTGCCCTCCACCTCAACCACCTTCTCTATAACCTCCACAGCTCCTTCCTTCACAGCCTCCACCACCTCCTCCACCAGGCTGACCCCCTCACCCTCCTCCACTTGCTTGGCACTTTCAGGCTCTCCACTTGTCTCAGTCTTGGCACTCTCTATGGCATCCTTGTCTGGCTTGAAGAGGCTCACCAGCTTGTCAAAGAGTCCCTCCCTCTCCTGGGGCACTGCAGGGCTGGGGGGTGCCACAGGGGGGGTGTCCACTTCTGTTTTGCTCTCCTGTGGTGGGACATCAGCCTGTGCCTCCACCACCTCTTCCACCACCTCGCTCTTCTCGCTCTCCACCACCTCCGCTGCCTCCTCCTCCACCTTCTCCACCTCTGCTGCAGGCACGGCAGGGGATGCCTCCACTGCCTCCTCCACTGCTCCAGGCACTGTCTCCTCCACCACCTCCAGGGCCTCCTCCACCTTCTCTCCTGCTGCCTCCTCCACTTTCTCTCCTGTCTCCTCCACTGCCACAGCTACTTTTCCCTCCACCACCTCTGCCACCTTTTCTGCAGCCTCCTCAACCACTGTCTCCACCTTCTCCTCCACCTCTCCCACCTCAGTGGCCTTGCTGGCAGGCTGATCCTCCTTGGCACTCTCTGGGGCATCCTTGAAGAGGTTCACCAGCTTGTCAAAGAGTCCCTCCTTCTCCTGGGGCACTGCAGGGCTGGGGAGTGCCACAGGGGGGGTGTCCACTTCTGTTTGGGGTTCCTGTGGTGGGACATCCGCCTGTGTCTCCACCACCTCTTCCAACACCTTCTTCTCCTCGCTCTCCATCACCTCCGCGGCTGCCTCCTCCACCTTCTCCACCTCTGCTGCAGGCACTTCAGAGAATGCCTCAGCCACCTCCTCCACTCTTTCAGGCACTCTCTCCACCACCTCCAGGGCCTTCTCCACCTTCTCTCCCATCTCCTCCACCTTTTCTGCAGCCTCCTCCACCAATGTCTCCACCTTCTCCACCACCTCTCCCACCTCAGTGGCCTTGCTGGCACCCTCTTCCTCCTTGGCATCCTTGTCTGCTTTGGCAAAGAGGCTCACCAGTTTGTCAAAGAGTCCCTCCTTCTCCTGGGGCACTGCAGGGCTGGGGGGTGCCACAGGGGGGGTGTCCACTTCTGTTTGGGGTTCCTGTGGTGGAACATCCGCCTGTGTCTCCACCACCTCTTCCAACACCTTCTCCTTGCTCTCCATCACCTCCGCTGCTGCCTCCTCCACCTTCTCCACCTCTACTGCTGGCACTGCAGGGAATGCTTCAGCCACCTCCTCCACTCCTTCAGGCACTCTCTCCACCACCTCCAGGGCCTTCTCCACTTTCTCTCCTGCCTCCTCCACCACCTCTGCCACCTTTTCTGTAGCCTCCTCCACCACTGTTTCCACCTTCTCCACCTCTACCGCCTCAGTGGCCTTGCTGGCACTCTGTTCCTCCTTGGCATCCCTGTCTGGTTTGGTGAAGAGGGT
This sequence comes from Eriocheir sinensis, assembly GCF_024679095.1. Taxonomy (NCBI): domain Eukaryota; kingdom Metazoa; phylum Arthropoda; class Malacostraca; order Decapoda; family Varunidae; genus Eriocheir; species Eriocheir sinensis. Next base: position 9,640,447 of record NC_066567.1, read on the forward strand.
CACCAGCTTGTCAAAGAGTCCCTCCTTCTCCTGGGGCACTGCAGGGCTGGGGGGTGCCACAGGGGGGGTCTCCACTTCTGTTTGGGTTTCCTGTGGTGGAACATCAGCCTGTGCCTCCACCACCTCCTCCACCAACTCCTTCCTCTTTTCTGCACTCTCCACCACCTCTGCTGCCACCTCCACCACCTCCTTCTTCTCGCTCTCCACCACCTCCACCTCCTTCCTCACCTCCTCTGTCAGCCCTTCCACTTCCTTGGCTGCCTCTGTGACACTCTCCACCACTGCTGCTGTTTCCTCCTCCACCTTCTCCACCTCTGCTGCAGGCACTGCAGGGAATGCCTCTGCCACCTCCTCCACTGCTCCACTCACTCTCTCCACCACATCCAGGGGCTCCTCCACCACCTGCACAACCCCCTCCTCCACCACCACTGCCACCTTCTCTGCAGTCTCCTCCACCTTCTCCACCACTGCCGCTGTTTCCTCCTCCACCTTCTCCACCTCTGCTGCCGGCACTACAGGGAATGCCTCTGCCACCTCCTCCACTGCTCCACTCACTCTCTCCACCACATCCAGGGCCTCCTCCACCACCTGCACAACCCCCTCCTCCACCACCACTGCCACCTTCTCTGCAGTCTCCTCCACCTTCTCCACCACCTCCTCCACCTCAGCAACCTTCTCTCCAACAGCGACCACTCCCTCCTCCACCACCTCCAGCACCTTCTCTTCCACCACTGCCTCCACCTTCTCCACAACCTCCTTGGCCCCTTCCTCCACCTCCTCTTCCACCTTCTCCATCACCTCCACAGCTCCTTCCTTCACAGCCTCCACCACCTTCTCCACTACACTGGCCCCCTCACTCTCCTTAAGCTGTGCCTCCACCTCCACTTGCTTGGCAGTTTCAGGCTCTCCACTTGGCTCAGTCTTGGCAACACTGGCACTCTCTTCCACCTCAGTGCCAGGCTGTTCCTCCCTGGCACTCTTGTCTGGCTTGAAGAGGTTCACCAGCTTGTCAAAGAGTCCCTCCTTCTCCTGGGGCACTGCAGGGCTGGGGAGTGCCACAGGGGGGGTGTCCACTTCTGTTTGGGTTTCATGTGGTGGAACATCCGCCTGTGTCTCCACCACGGCACTGGACTCTTGTTTTTCTTGTTCTTCCTTTACCTCAAGTGCCTCCACCACCTCCTCCACCACCTCCTTCCTCTTCTCTGCACTCTCCACTATCTCCGTTGCTGCCTCCTCCACTTTCTCCGCCTCCTTCCTCACCTCCTCCGTCAGCCCCTCCACCTCCTTGGCTGCCTCCGTGATGCTCTCCACCACTGCCTCTGCTCCTTCCACCGCCTCCTCCACCTTCTCCACCTCCGCTGCAGGCACGGCAGGGTAGACTTCCGCTGCCTTCTCCACTGCTTCCGTCACCCTCTCCACCACCTCCAGGGCCTCCTCCACCTCTCCCACCTCCTCCACCTCCTTCACAACCTCCTCCGCTACACCTGCCCCCTCCTCCACCTCTCTGGCTGCCTCCTCCACCACCACAGCCACCTTTCCCTCCTCCACCTCTGCCACCTTCTCCACAGCTTCCCCCACCACTGCCTCCACCTTCTCCACCACCTCCTTGGCCACCTCCTCTCCCAGCAGAGGCGTCAGCACCTCCACCGCAGCTGTCTCCACCTTCTCCTCCACCTGGGCGACCTTCTCTCCGACAGTGACAACCTCCTCCTCCACCTTCTCTATAACCTCCACGGCTCCTTCCTTCACAGCCTCCACCACCTCCTCCACTATGCTTCCACCCTTCTCTCCACCTTCCTTAACCTCCCCTAACACAACCTTGGCACTCACAACACCACCATCACCAGTGCCAACGCTACCAAACCCTTCCGGCACTGATGGCTTGTCCTGTGGTGTGACCCTGGGTGCGGCACTGCCCTTATCGGTTAGTCTAAAGCCCCACACAGTGACATCGCTGGCCTGCTCTACTAATGTGTCAACCAGGGATTTGCCAGGGGGGAGGGTCAGAGCAGCGGCACTCCTTACCTCGGCCCCCTGCGGCTCTGGGGCATCGGCAGGGGCTGGGGGGGCGTCCTCTGGGGTGGCAGGGGGCGTGGCACTGGCGTCACCTTCCTTCTCTGGTTCCTTGGGTGCCTCTGCTGGTGGTGGTGGTGGTGGTGGTGCCTTGGACTGTGGCTTGACTGGAAGGAAGAAGAAGAAGAAGAAAAAGAGGAAGGAGAAATTATTTATACTCGGTTCAAGTTAATTTCACATAACACAAAGCACATAAGAAGTTGTGGTAGAGAAGGTGCCTTGGAATATGAAAGGAAGAAGAAGAAGAAGAAGAAGAAGAAAAAGAAGAAGAAGAAGAAGAAATTATTTATACTCAGTTCAAGTTAATTTCACATAACACAAAGCACATAAGTAGTGGAAGAAGAAGAAGAAGAAGAAGAAGAAGAAGAAGAAGGAGGAGGAGATGATGATAGAAAACAAGCAATAAAAAGATGAAGAAATAGATTAAGAAAAAGCAGGAAAACAAGAAAAAACAGAAGAACAACAACAAAAACAACCAAATATTTCACACACTCTCTTCAGGTAAACAAACTTCCCAAACCACACAGAAAAAAAAAAAATAAATAAATAAAAAAAAATAAAAAATAAATAAATAAATAAATAAAATAAAATAAAATAAATAAATAAACTGAATAGTACTAGAAAACAGACAACAAAAACAAGAGACCACACACCTCTGACCACAAAGTTATATCCAATGGCCCCGTAGTTCTTGGCCGCTCCGTACAGCTGCTGGGAGACTGCGTAGGCCTGGCGGGGGTAGCAGAGGGAGGCGGCAGCTGTAGGGGGGGAGGGGGGGGAGTAAGAGAGGCAGGGAGTGAGGATGCTGGAGTCTGTGATGGGTGACTGTTGTGTTTCCTGACCCTCCTCTTTTTTGTCTTCCTCCTCCTTCTTCTACCTCTGCTCTTCCTCCTCCTCCTCCTCTTCTCTTCTGTTCTCTCTGTCTTTTCCTTTCTCCTCCATTCACTCATCTCCTGTTCCTCTTCCTCCCTTCCTCCCTTTACCCTTCCACTATTCCTCTTCCTCCTCCTTCTCTTCTCCTTCCTCCCTTCCTCTCTATCTCTTCCCTTTTCCTTCCTTCACTCATCACCTGTTCCTCTTCCTCCTCCTCCTCTTCTCTTCTTTTCCCTTCACTCATCCCCTGTTCCTCTTCCTCCTCCTCCTTCCACCTCTTCTCCTTTCTTCATCTCTCTCCCTTTCTCCATGTCTCCTTTTTCTGTTCTCTCTCTCCCTCTCCTTCTCCTCCCTTCACTCTTCCCATTTTCCTCCTTCCTCCTCCTTCTTCTCTCCTCTTTATCCCTCCAACCCTTCCCTTCTCTCCTTCCCTCCACCTCTCTCCTTCTCCCCTTCCCTTCCTTCTCCCTTTTTCCTCCTCACTCTCCTCTCTCCAACTCCTCCCCTTCTCTTCCATCCATCTCTCCTCCTGTCTCCACCCTTCCCTTTATCCTTCCTCTCCCACATCCACCGTTCCCTCCACTCACTGACAACGCCGGTGGAGGTGTAGAGGACCTTCCTGATGAAGCCGCCCCGCCGCCGTGCCCCGAGGACCAGCCCCGCCAAGCCGCCCACAGTGATGGCTCCAGCACGGGGTAGCATGTTCTCCTCATCTGTTAGGTAGTCGACGGTCGCTGTGGAGAGAGAGAGAGAGAGAGAGAGAGAGTGGTTAAGAGGTTTTTTATACGAGTGCATGTTTTTTTTCTTTTTTTCATCAGAGGACACGGTTCAAGGGCAATATAAAGAGTACAAAAATAAATAAATAAATAAATAAATAAAAAATAAATAAATAAATAAATTAATAAAATAAGGCCGCTACTCGCCGCTGCTAAATTGAGGTGTGTGTGTGTGTGTGTGTGTGTGTGTGTGTGTGTGTGTGTGTGTTAATCTGCACTCACCGTTTTTTATTTTTTTTATTTCTACTCAAAATAAAAAAAGTACCAGATAAATTACCAAGTTGTTTGTGGTGTGAAAATTAATGACGATCAAGAAAAAAGGAAATTATGAAGAAAAATGAACCCTAAAAATTGAGTTGTGGTTCAAACATTAATGATTATCGACTTAAATGGTATATACACTTACAAAAGGTCAATTAATCTCTCTCTCTCTCTCTCTCTCTCTCTCTCTCTCTCTCTCTCTCTCTCTCTCTCGTCACCTGAATACAACAAGCAACACAAACAATGCCAATAGTGACTCACCTTAGACATCCCAAATTTTGATGTAGCATGGTAAAAAGATAACTGTTTGGTGTGTACTGAGGGAGGCAACACACATACAAGTATACACACACATACACATACCATCAACACACTCATACATATACAGTAACGAATCTTTAACTTTTAAATACGTGTACATGGTTTATATACACACAATCATACATAAATATACATAATCCTTTACCTCTATCAAATTTACACCTGGATTTAAACGAGATAAAAACGTGATTTCTTAACTATCAATGTATCCTAAAATCTAAATGGTATCTGGGTGTCTTCTATACTAATACTTACTTATAACCTCTATTAACTTTTGAATGACTATATTAACAGGTGAAGAGGAGAAAGGGAGAGTGAGGGAGAGAGAAAGTGAGAGTTTGTGGAGTGCTGCGGAGGTGGAGGAGGAGGAGAAGAGGAGGGAAAGAAGGAGACTGAAGGAAAGACGGAGGAAAAGGAGATTAACTAACTTTTCAATGACTAAATCAATAACAAAAGGAGAAATAATTAAATACGACTCATTCAGGATATCTATGAACATTTCTGTGACTAAACCAATTGCGTACGAGAAGGCTTTCTGTACAGCTAATAAATAAATGATAACAATAGTGAGATATATATATAAGGCAGTGCAGTTTATGACCTAAAGGCTTCTCTCTTAAAAAGTCTCTCCAACATAACTAATAAATAAAATACTAGCAAGATGTAAATATAGGGCAGTGCAGTTTATGACCCAAAGGCTTCTCTCTTAAAAAGTCTCTCCAACATAACTAATAAATAAAATACTAGCAAGATGTAAATATAGGGCAGTGCAGTTTATGGTCTAAAAGCTTCTCTCTTAAAGTCTCTCCAACATAACTAATAAATAAAATACTAGCAAGATGTAAATATAGAGCAGTGCAGTTTATGGTCTAAAAGCTTCTCTCTTATAAGGTATCGGCGGCAGTAACTTGCACCCACGACAAACCTGTGGAGTCTCGGAGCTCTCCTAAGAAATCCACAGCCGCTTGGAAGAGCAAACAGGAGGGTTCAAAAATATGGGAATTGCATACAGAACTCGAGACAGAAATCAAAGGGCAGCTATTCTCTAATCTCTGTCTTTTTTCATTCAAGAATCTATTGTAATATTTGACACCAGTATCATATTATTCATGTAAATGATGGTAAATTTATGTTAGCTATGGGTGATGTAGAGAATTTGTGCAGTGTAGGTGGGAATAAAAAATCTAGTATGGTGTAGACTATTGTTAATGCTGTGTAATCTATTCTATCGGCAAGTTTTAACCCGGTAGCAGTGAGGATCATGTTTCTTAATGGTCTCCCCAAGCGAGAAAAATGAAAAAAAAAAAAACCCCTCACACAAACCATTTCATAATATATATCAAAGCATTTGTGATCAGATTATGTATCATCTATTTTGGGGGGTTTAAATCATGGCACAAACTTGGCCCGTCGCTGCTACACAGTAAAGCCCAAACTTGGCCCGTCGCTGCTACCTGGTTAATGGTACATGTAATAATGTCAATAGTCTTGGGAACTTCTTTATATGTAGTATATATTCTGTATTTCCTGATCCTCTGTTTAGGAATTCTTTTACTATACTAATGAATATATAATGTAATAATGAATTCATGAATATAGTAATGAAGAATGAACTAGTGAATGTAAAAATGAACTATAGAATTTAATAATGCTAATGGGCCTTTTGTTTCCTCCCTTTTTTGTTGGCCTTGAGCTGCCTTCTTTCCCCTCTCCAAAAAGAAAAGAAAAAAGAAAGAAAAAAGCATCAGCTATCACTATGCCCTTGTCTTGTGTCCTTACCCATGGAGTGTGCCTTTCCTGTCTCATAGATGTGCACGATGCGTTCCCGGGCAGAGCGAGTGGCCTCCGCGATGCCCTCCACCTCCTTGCGCACCACCGACACCCCATCCTCCAGCGATGACCTCTCCCGCCCATGGTACTCATAACTGGGGTGTGGGAGCAAGTGAGAAAAAGCCGTTCATCTCTAATTTCTATGTATATATTTATCGATTATTTATTTTATTTTTATTTTCATTTGGTATGGTATTGATATATGTGGGAGAGAGGGAGACTACTCCTTCTACTAAAAAAAAAGCATTAACAGCAAAAAATAACAACCAAAACAACCCCAATCACACCAATGCAATAACCAACAAACGAACTCACTCCAGCACTTCCTGCGGCTCCTCGTAGATGGGCAGGTCGGAGGGGCGCACCATCCGGGAGGTGGGAGGGGCGGCGGGCGGCTCCTTGGCCACCTCGCCCCCCGCCTCGGCCCTCACCACAGGCACCAGCATGGGGGCGCCGGCGGCTGTGGCCAGCGGGACACCCCATTTTTTTACTAGCTGTTAGAAGAGAGGGGGGGGGGGGGGGTTAGAAGTTTTGTGTACTTTATCCCTCCATCTATTTTCTATCTATTTCTGTTATATTATGAAGGTGTGGTCAGATTTTTTTTTCTTTTTTCTCGTAATTTTTTTGCCTGTTTTCTTCTTTTCTTTAAACCTTTCTGTGTTTTCTCTTTTATTTTCTGTTTTCTCTTAAAAATTTTCTTTGTTTTCTCTTTTACTCCACTTTTTTTTCTCTATTTCCTCTTTTTCTCTTAACTTTGCCTCTTAACTGCATTTTTTTCTTTACCATTTTTTTTACTAGCCGTCAGAAATTGTGTGGGTTAGATATTTTAAAACTTCTCTAACTTTTCTTTTGTAAGGGAAGTGGCTAAACATTTTCAATCATATCTTATTACTTTTTTTAATAAGGGAAGTGTGGATAGATATTTTTAAGCTTATTTTCTTATTTTTTTCTAATAAAAGAAGTGTGAATAGATATTTAGGTTAATTTTAAGAATCACCACTCCACACCAATATTCGTAGTAATTTAGCACGTGAAAGAATTACTATTATAATGCATTTTCGTATAAGTTTTACCTTGGGGAGGGGTCAGGGGGGCAAGCCTCGTTAATTATAAAGTTACGTGGCTTGGATTTTCGAAGTCCATTTTTATATAAGGAAAGTGAAGACAGACATTTTGAAGCTTATTTCCTACCCGTTACTTAATAACAAGGGCGTGACAAGACATAAAAATCATAAATTAAGGTTAAAATGCCGCCCGGAACATTACATAACGAAATAAAAATGCCAAATAAATACTCCCAGACAACTCATTAACACATTCTACCACTGCAAATCTAATAAACCATCTCCCAAGCCTTAATTACGCACCATAATAACCTCAACACGCCTCTAATTAATTACTTTTTTGACTTGATTATAAAACTTTTCAATAATCACCTGCCGGCCCCTTCCCTTCTCATCCTTTATTTACGCCCTACCACCCCTTAATTACCCTAAAAACACCCTTGATACACTCTAATTATGAATCCCTGACCTTAATTACCCCTAAAAGACTAATAAAGAGGTTAATTAAGGTCAAAAAAGGCGAAAATATACGTACCCGAAGAGCCGCCATGTCCCAGCTGACCCCAAGCAAGGGACCTCGTGTGTAAATGTTGTTTTTGTATAGGTAATAATGTGTTAATAAATGTTTAGATATCTTGTACCGGTAGGAGATAAATTAGTGTGTCTTGAGTATTTAGTAGTTAATAGAAATCTTGTACTTGTGTGTGTGATTGATTTCGTGTATAAAATGTTTGGTCGATGTTTGAGGTATAACTATGGAAATTATGAATACAGATCGTCTATGAATATTTCCATATGTTATTTATCGTTTTTTTTACATATATATTCTTCCTAGAAGCTGAACAATGGCCAAGGAAAAAATAAGATGTTTAAGTCTTGATTCTGACGCCATGACTTTAATATATGCGTAAATTTATACCTTGCCATTGATTATATAAGGTTCTGTGCGTATATATATTCAGTTGATGTTAATAACTACCATATATAACCTCATTAAGCTTTAATACATCCAAGATACGTAATTACAGGCCAATATTCAGTTACCACGGCCTAGAGCAATGCAAAATCTTCCCAGACTGTTCCATTACGTCACCGAATTATAATATTGGACATGTAAACAATGACGCAATGGACCAAGGCGTCACTCTGATTGGCTGCCCGGGGTGGTGACGTTACGGGACCGCCTTCGTGTGGACCAATCAGCGGGTAGGGTGGATCGAGGCGAATTTAACAGCCATAGAGCCATAATAAACTAAAGATAGGTGGATATAGAGAAATAATTAGTTAACACGGCCTAGAGTAAGGCAGCAGAATCTTCCCTCAACTGTTCCATTACCTCATATAAATATAATAGCGAACCTTGTAAACGATGACGCAATGCAGCAAGGCGTCTCTCTGATTGGTTGCCCTGGGTGATGACGTCATAAAATCCTCTGCCTGTGGACCAATCAGCGTGCAGGTTGAGCCTAGTCAATGGTGGCGCCGCGCTGCCAGGCGTATGAGGCACGGCGGCACGGGAGGAGGAATGTCTTCTCTGCGGAGCCTCATTTTAGGGGGAAAATCAGCCCGAATTTACCCGTTATTAGTGAAAATCCGGCCCAGTGACGGCGCCAGGAGGAACTACAGTCAGGTAAGTCCCTACAACCTCATTTTCACCCATCACTTCGCTATATTTCGGCGCTAAAATTGCTCTGGGGTATAATTATAAGGGATTTTTAAGGCATTTTCTCATTCGTTGATCCTTATGCGGTTTGAAGCTTCCCGTGACCTCGTGTGACCCGGCTTGTGAGAGAGGTCAATGCACCCCAAGCAAGGTCATTTATCTCGACTCTCTAATGTGATTTCACGGGTAGTTAATCGGTTTCTGACAGTGAATTCGTGTTATTTTGCGTTATTCAGTGATCATGTGGTTAATTTTGGGTTATAAATACTTGTGGTTCCTTGAAAAACAAAGGAAGCGTCTAGAGTCAGCTGGTGCGCCAAGCGGAAGCCAGAGCCATTTATAAAAACCCTCATATTTCACGATTCCAGCCTTCTATATCATCAAATCAAGCGTTAGTACATGTTTTGTACGCGAATATTTAATCAGAAAGGAGGTTACTCTATAGACGAGACAGGGAAGGTCGTTCAGCGAAGACGAAGCCAAGGTAAAAATCCGAACACTCTTACGTAATGGCTGGGACCTTGCATCATAAGCCGTGTACCGCCCGTCAGCCGTGGTCCCCCATTTAAATACATACACAATAATCGACACTAAATATAATCTCCTCTATTAGGTTCTGGGACGCTAATGATGGCTTGTGTTCGGTTCCCTTATTATCTCGGTCAAGGTGTGTGTGTGTGTGTGGGGGGGGTTGGAAAAGGGTGAGGGGGGGGCCATGAAGGTCGAATTGGGGTTTTTATTTTCATCTTCCGACTTCCTCGTATCCTATTTCCTTCTCTCCTACTTAAGCTCTTTTTACTGTGTGGACTATAATCAATAATGAGAGTCCTTATATATGATAATTAACAGCAGAGTATAAAATAAAGACAAGAAAAAGTTCGTGGGGGAAGGGCCAGAAAAGAGAGAGAGAGAGGGGAAGGGCCACAAAAGAGAGAAAGGGCCACAAAAGAGAGAAAGGGCCACAAAAGAGAGAGGGGAAGGGCCACAAAAGAGAGAGAGGAAGGGCCACAAAAGAAAAGAAGGGGAAGGGCCACAAAAGAAAAGAAGGGGAAGGGCCACAAAAGAAAAGAAGGGGAAGCATATAGGGCCATAAAAAGAAAAAGAAGGGGAAAAGGGAAGGGCCATTAAAGAAAAAGAGAGGGAATTAAGGGCCACATCCTTCTTATCTCATTCTCTTCATACTTTTCTTTTATCCTTTTCTTCTTCAGTTACTCCGTTTTAAGTGAATGGAAGTATAATAGGTATCCTTCTTATCTCATTCTCTTCATACTTTTCTTTTATCCTTTTCTTCTTCAGTTACTCCGTTTTAAGTGAATGGAAGTGTAATAGGTATCCTTCTTATCTCATTCTCTTCATACTTTTATCCTTTTCTTCTTCAGTTAATCCGTTTTAAGTGAATGGAAGTATAATAGGTATATGGAAAGAAAGCAATCACGAAGCGAAGCAAGGAAGGAAAAAAGAAAAGAAGGAAGGAAGGGGAAAAAAATAACCGTTAATATATCCACGTTACATGTCCTTTATATATTGACCGAGATGAGAATGGAAGCTTTTTTTTTAAGTAGAATAAACAGATATACATTAAAACCCGCTATTCAGTATGTATATTCTCAATGTGATTATAATGGAACTAACACCGATTTTAAGTAGTTTTTCTTATCACATGTTCTTGATAAACGTTGGGTATTTAGCTATAAACGTTTCTTTATGGCCTGTGACTCTGTTTATTGCGTTTATGAGATATGAGACACGAATTAACTTACGTATATTCTCAACGTGATTATAATGGAACTAACACCGATTTTAAGTAGGCTAGTATTTCTTCACATGTTCTTGATAAACGTTAGACATTTAGCTCCAACGTTTCCCGGGATGAGTAGGTGACGTTGCATAGGAAAGGAATCAATTATGGATCAGTCTCAAGATATGGTTATTTATGGGAATTTGTGGATACCCGTTTTGTTTATGCCTTGACTTCAAACGGAATAACGGGTAAAGAAAGAAAGAGAATGAAAAGAGAATGAGAAAGAATTAAAGATATAAGTCCCGATCTCGATGCCCCTTTTTTTCTTTTCATTTTTTCTTTTCTTTTTTACTCACGCTAATGCTCTTGAAATATGATCTTGTTATTCATTAAATTTGCTATACTAAGACGTGGATGGAATTGGCTATGAGACTTAATTAAAACTGAGGGATGCTATTACGATTAACTTTCAACAGCTGCGTCTATCTGTTCACATATTTTCCTGCACAATTTATTACAGCTCAAGTGTTTTCTCTCTCTCTCTCTCTCTCTCTCTCTCTCTCTCTCTCTCTCTCTCTCTCGTTATATAGACGGATGTTAAGTAAGGTGAAATCGATAAAAGATAGGAAACTCTCTCTCTCTCTCTCTCTCTCTCTCTCTCTCTCTCTCTCATACACATCGAACTGATAATGATAGGACACGTTCTCTCTCTCTCTCTCTCTCTCTCTCTCTCTCTCTCTCTCTCTCTCTCTCTCTCTCTCTCTCTCTCTCTCTCATGTGACAGCCTATATATATGTCAGTGTGACGTTGCATGCCTTCTACAGGTGTTCCCTTCATGTCTTTCTCCTCCACTCACCTCATTTTCTTACCTCCTCCTCCTCCTCCTCTTCTCTTTCCTCTTTCCAATCCCTCTCTTCCTCTCTCACCCTCTTATTCTCCCCTCTCTTACCTCCTCCTCCTCCCTTTCCTCTTTCCCATCCCTCTCTTCTTCTCTCACCCTCCTCTTTCCTCTTCCCCATCCCTCTTATTCTCCCCTCTCTTACCTCCTCCTCCTCCCTTTCCTCTTTCCCATCCCTCTCTTCCTCTCTCACCCTCCTCTTTCCTCTTCCCCATCCCTCTTCTTCTCCCCTCTCTTACATCCTCCTCCTCCCTTTCCTCTTCTCCATTCCTCTCCCTCCCTTTCTTTCCTTCTTCATATTCTTATTATTATTTCATTTCTCATTCAATTCTGATCCTCTCTCTTTGTTTATCTTTTCCTTTCTTTTCTTCATCTTTCTATCTCTATTTTCCTTGTCTATCCTTCTATTCACTCTATTTTTGTTTCATCTACTCTCTCCTTCTCTCTCACTCATTCATTTCATCTTTTATTTATCATCGCATAGTTTAGTTATTTCCCAAGGTCTGTTTCTCATGGTAAACTATTTTATTTTATTTTTCTCTTTTTTCCACCTATCAACAGAGGGACACAAATACATATACACTCTCAGTTAACCTTCATTTCTTTTCCTCCCTCACGTGGTATATATAACTTTTTGTGTGTCTGTGGGTTGTGTCTGTTTTGGCCCATCACGTGAGGTCCTGTGACGCTCTCCCTCTCTCTCTCTCTCTCTCCTGGCGCTCTTCCAAACATAATTAACCTGGGTGCTTCTGTGCGTAGTTCTGCTTTCTTTCTTTCTTTCTGTTTCTTTGTAACTAGGCTGAGGGATATTTGATTTCACCTTACAGACAAATAAACAATTACTTTTTTTTGTACTTGTCGCCCTCAGCTCCTTTTCTGCCCACCCTTTTTCTCCTCCCCATTAATTCCTTTCCTTTTTTTCATTATTTCCTTTCTCTAGTATTTTCTTAGTATACTTCCTCTCATCCTAGCTGTTCTTCTCTCTCTCTCTCTCTCTCTCTCTCTCTCTCTCTCTCTCTCTCTCTCTCTCTCTCTCTCTCTCTCTCTCTCTCTCCATTCTTCCTTTTTTCATCCTTTTCTTTTTCTAGTATGTTTTTTTATTATTTCCTCTCATCCTGTTCTTAGCTAAACAATCCTTTTTTATTTCTCTTTTCTCTACATTCTTCCTTTTTTCATTCTTTTCTTTCTCTAGTATGTTTTTTATTATTTCCTCTCATCCTGTTCGTAGCTATAACTCTCCCTTTTTATTTCTCTTTTCTCTACATTCTTCATTTTTTTTCATTCTTTTCTTTCTCTAGTATTTTTTTTATTTCCTCTCACCTTGTTCTTAGCTATATCTCTCCTTATTTCTCTCTCTTTTCTCTACATTCTTTCTTTTTTTCATTCTTTTCTTTCTCTATATAGTATGTTTTTATTATTTCCTCTCATCCTCGTCTCTCCTTTTTTCTTTCTCTTTTCTCTACATTCTTCCTTTCATTCTTTTCTTTCTCTAGTATCTTCTTATCATTTCCTCTCATCCTGTTAAATTCTTAGCTATATATATCTCTCTCCATTTTTCTTTCTCTTTTCTCTATCTTTATTATCCTGTCTTTTCTCCTTTACATTCTCATCAATAAACACAATCTATTACTTATCCTCTATACTTACTTTATTCTCTATACTTATACTTTCAACCCCCTTCCTTCTACCCTATATGTCCATTACCTTATCAACAAAGAATGATTTTTTTTTATTTGTCTCCCTCAACTCCCTTCCTTTTACCCCTTCATGCTTACTCAGGCTCACAATTGGCTTCCTTTAATCTCTTCCCTCCTTGACCTAAGATGTTGCTAAGGGCAGAGGACTGATAATGGGATAGCACACACACACACACACACACACACACACACACACACACACACACACACACACATTTTATTTTACTTTCTATCTTGAGTTTTTTTTTCTTCCTCCTTCCCTCCTCTTTTGCCTTCCTGCCCTCATCTTTTCCTTTCTTTCTTTGTTTCCTCCTTCTTCTCTTCCTTCCTTCCCTCTCTTCCTTTTTTTCCTTCCTTCCCTCCATCTTTTCCTTTCTTCCTTTCTGTGTTCCTCCTTCCCTCCCTCGCTATTTTCCTTCCTCCCTTCATCTTTTCCTTTCTTCCTTTGTTTCTTTCTCCTTCTCTTCCTCCCTTTTTTCCTTCCCTGCCCTCATCTCTTTACTTGAGTTATCTTCTTCTCTTCCTCCCTTCTCTCCTTCCTCGATCTCTCCCTTTTTTTCCTTCCTCCCTTCTTTTACACACACACATACCCAAATTTTCTCTCTATCTTTCCTTTTCTTCCTTCCTTTCTTAATTCCTTCCTCCCTTTACTTCTCTCTCCTTCCCTTAATCCTTCCTTCTTTCTCCTCGTTATATCCTACACACACACACACACACAAATCTTCAATCTCTTATCTTTACATCATATACTTTGATAATACGAACTTATTGTGTGATTTATGATGCCTTGGACTTTCCCTTGCAACCCAGAGTGAGATAAGAAAAAAAACTTGTGATTCCGTTCATCTGATAAGCTTTGAACTATCATGTCGCTTTTTTTTTTATAATTTGTGAACTTAGATATCATTGTCATCTTAAATCATATAATCGCTATCATTCTTCATTGTTATTTTCATTATTGTCAGTATTTCACCTTTTTTGATAATTTGTATACCTAAATATCTTCATCATTAACTTATATATTCATTATCATTCATCATTGTTACTATTTTCATCATTATCATCATCATTTCATCTTAAAAGTGTCGTTAAATGTAATCAGCATCATCATTCTATTTAATATTATCATCACACCATCTTCATCACTGTCGTCATCATCATCAGTGTTAGAATATCTCCTTATCATTATTTTCATCATTATCATCATCATTTCATCTTAAAAGTATCAGTATATGTAATCATCATCATCATTCTTTTTAATATTATCATCACACCATCTTCATCACTGTCGTCATCATCATCAGTGTTAAAATATCTCCTTATCATTATTTTCATCATTATCATCATCATTTCATCTTAAAAGTGTCGTTAAATGTAATCAGCATCATCATTCTTTTTAATATTATCATCACACCATCTTCATCACTGTCGTCATCACCATCATCAGTGTTAAAATATCTCCTTATCATTATTTTCATTATTATTATTGTCATTTCATCTTAAAAGTATCGGTATATGTAATCATCATCATCATTCTATTTAATATTATCATCACACCATCTTCATCACTGTCGTCATCATCATCAGTGTTAAAATATCTCCTTATCATTATTTTCATTATTATTATTGTCATTTCATTTTAAAAGTGTCGGTATATGTAATCATCATCATCATTCTTTTTAATATTATCATCACACTATCTTCATCACTGTCGTCATCACCGTCATCAGTGTTAAAATATCTCCTTATCATTATTTTCATCATTATCATCATCATTTCATCTTAAAAGTATTGGTATATGTAATCATCATCATCATTCTTTTTAATATTATCATCACACCATCTTCATCACTGTCGTCATCACCGTCATCAGTGTTAAAATATCTCCTTATCATTATTTTCATCATTATCATCATCATTTCATCTTAAAAGTATCAGTATATGTAATCATCATCATCATTCTTTTTAATATTATCATCACACCATCTTCATCACTGTCGTCATCATCATCAGTGTTAAAATATCTCCTTATCATTATTTTCATCATTATCATCATCATTTCATCTTAAAAGTATCGGTATATGTAATCATCATCATCATTCTTTTTAATATTATCATCACACTATCTTCATCACTGTCGTCATCACCATCATCAGCGTTAAAATATCTCCCATCACAATGTTAATCAGGGTGCTAAGAGGCCAATTAAGGTTAAAAAAAATATAAAAAATGGCTTGGTGTGACAGATTGGGAGGAGGAGCAAGTCATTCAACACATTCACACCGCCTGTCAACAAGAGCCTGGCACTGGCGATGAAAGATTAAAACACACTAACTGACACATATATATTGTCCAACGCTCTCACACTACGCCCTTAGACACATGTTTGAGGCGGAAATATATGCGTCTCTTTTTATACCGCATTCCCACACACACATCTCTGAAGCAGGATAATATACGCCTTCACACACAAACACACACACGCCTTGATACACATGTTCGAGGCAGGAATATATGTGGCTTTTTACATCTCTGAAGCAGGAATACATATGTGGGTTTTTTTATGCTTCACGCCTTCACGAACACACACCCGTACACGCCCTTACAGACATGACTGAGGCAGAAATATATGTGGCCCTTTTCATACCCCTCGCTTACACACATCTCTGGAGCAGGATAATATATATGTGACTTTTTTTACGCCCCTCCTCTTCACCCACGGCCTTACGCACACATCTCTGGAGCAGGATAATATATATGTGACTTTTTTTACGCCCCTCCTCTTCACCCACGGCCTTACGCACACAAGACTGAGGCAGGAATATATATGTAGCTTTTTGAAGTTTACGATGAATGCAAATCTGACTTCGTTGATTCTGTATTACTCTCCTCGCTCTCTCTTCCACCAAAAAGGAAGTAAACAAAATAAAGGGATAAAGTGATAAAAAATAAATAAATAAATGGGAGAAGTAAGAAAGTAAGATAGGAAAACAAGTAAGAAGAGTAAGATTCAGGGTAGGAAGAGTAAGAAAGTAAAATAAGAAAAAAACACGAGGAAAAGTATGAATTATTTACGGATAACAACAAAATATGAAGTGTAAAAATAAAAAATAAAATATATATAAGGAATAGAAATAGTAAGAAAAGTAACAAAATAAGAAAAAAAAGGAAAAATTAAGTCATATATGGATAACAAAAACAGGTCATTCTTTTACTTCTTTTCTTTTTCTATTTCCTTTTTTCTTTTTCTCTTCCATATTTTCATTTTTTCTTAATCTTTTTCTTCTTCTGTTCTAATATGAAGTGCAAAAAATATAAAATGATTCGTCAATACATGAAAAAAATTAAATAAACAGAAGAATTATCATATTTTCATTTTTTCTTAATCTTTTTCTTCTTCTGTTCTCATATGAAGTGTAAAAAATATAAAATGATTCGTCAATACATGAAAAAAAAATTAAATAAACAGAAGAATTATCATATTTTCAGTTTTTCTTAATCTTTTTCTTCTTCTGTTCTAATATGAAATGTAAAAAATATAAAATGCTTTGTCAATACATGAAAAAAAAATAAATAAACAGAAGAATTATCATATTTTCAGTTTTTCTCAATCTTTTTCTTCTTCTGTTCTCATAAGAAGTGTAAAAATATAAAATGATTCGTCAATACATGAAAAAAATAAATAAATAAATAAACAGAAGAACTATCACTCATTCTCTCTCTGGGCATGAACGTCTAAATCAACATGTGACTATATAGTTATTTTTGTTGCTATTATGACGAAGGTCCCAAGATAGTGACTCCTCCCCTTGCCCAACGCTTATCACTGTGTCTCCGAGGGTCTCAATTGTTCCCTGCAAGCCAACTTTAGGATGCCAAAAATAGTTCAAGCTTGCCAGATCTCTCCACACACACACACACACACACACACACACACACACACACACACACACACTTTTATCTTCCTTTTTCTTTGTTTCTTCCTCCTTACACACACACACACACACACACGCACACACATATCTTTCTTTCAATTTTATCTTCTTTTTTCTTTGTTTCTTTCTCCTTACACACACACACACACACACACACACACACACACACATATCTTACTTTCAATTTTATCTTGCTTTTTCTTTGTTTCCTTCTCCTTCCCACTCTCCCTTTTTCCTTCCTCCCCTCATCTTCTCTTCCCTTCCTTCTTCTTTCAACCTACCAGTCATATCCTACACACACACACACACACACACACACACACACACACACACACACACACACACACACACACACACACACACTTTTTCCATGTCTGTCTTTGCTTTCATAATTCCTGTTTTTCAAGTTTATACAGATTTATGTACATTGTATTTTTCAAGTTTATATAGATTTAGTTTTTTTTCTTCATGTGGTTGTAGTTTTACCATAGATGATCAAAGATAAAAAGAAATATTAGAATGTAAGCAAGTGAATTATACTCCATAAGCAAAACAAATTATCAAGAAATACCTCTCATATTCTCTCATAACATAATTCTTTTACTACTACTACTACTACTATATAAATGTCTAGTATCACAACAAACCACACTGACCCATCTCACTCACTGCCGTTCCCTCCTTCCTTTCTTTCCACAGAGGGCGAAACTATCCCCAAACTTCGGTCTACTCTTTGACATTGATGGCGTCATTATACGAGGGCGAAACATCCTGCCATCCGCCCCCGAGGCCTTCAACTTGCTGGTGGGTGAGGATGGCAGGTTCAGGGTACCCACCGTCTTCGTCACCAACGCCGGCAATGCTCTGCGGAGTGAGAAGGCGGAGCAGCTGTCCAAGTGGCTGGATGTAGAGGTATGGATAGGGGTTCACTCTGTTACTGCCTGAAAGCCCATATTTCTGAGCGGTTGGACGCTTTATGGCTCTCCTCCATTCTACTCTGTCTTCTGCCCGATGCTCATCCAATCCCATCAATGCCAAGTCTTCCTGTAAACACCTCCACATTTTCCTAGGTCTATCAACTGGTCTCTTTCCTTCTACCTCCAATCCCATCAATGCCAAGTCTTCCTGTAAACACCTCCACATTTTCCTAGGTCTACCAACTGGTCTCCTTAATTCCTTCTACCTCTGAACTCTCCAAAACTCCCAGCACTGTATCCTCACCTGCTCTCTTTACATGTCCAAACCATCAGAGTCTTTCCCTTCTGAGAACTGTTTCCAGGTATTAGCGTATAAAAGGGCTAACCTAAAAATCTACCATATACCAACTAATGCATGACTTTACATTTTTCTTCATTGAATTATAGCAGCCACTTTTTGCTCCATTCCTGTAGGTTGGCGAGGTCTTCTTGTAGGAAATATGCAGTCAAGGGGTTAAGAGTTTATCAGTGAAAAGGTTGAAAGAATGAAGGTAGTTTTCCTTACCTTGCTGTGTGTTTCCAGGTGCACGAGGACCAGGTGGTGATGGCACACTCCCCCCTCAAGATGTTCGACCAGTACTTCCACAAGCAGGTCCTCATCTCCGGCCAGGGGCCCATCAAGGAGATCGCCCACAACCTCGGCTTCGTCAACACGACCACGGTGGATGACCTTCGCCAGGCCTTCCCTCAGCTGGACTGCGTTGACCACAAGAGAAGATCAGCTAAGGTCAGCATACATGGTTTTTACGGGAAAGGAAGGTCAGGGGATATGTTTTTTACTTTTTTTTTCAGTGAAGGAAGCAGGTCAAAGGCAAAAACAAAGACAAACAAACAAAAAATGACCCGTAAACTTCCACTCCTATATAATAACAGTATAGGGTAGCCAGAAGAGAGGTCAAGTACAGTCAACCAAGGTCAGTTTTTTTTACTGGGAGGAAAGCAACTCAAGGGCAAAAACAAAAAAAAACAAAAAAATAAAAAAAATACATATAAAAAAAGCCTGCTAAGTACTTCTCCTAAAAATAAATAATAGTATAGAGTGACCAAAAGAGAGGTCAATTTTTATTGTGTCACAGGAAAGAGGTCATTAGAAAACCATAATGAAATTTGCCTTTATAAAATAAAAAGAGGCATAAGAAGGTGAAGACACTGTAAAAAGCTTGAACTGTAGCGAGGGAGAATATAGAAGGAAGGATGTTTGAGAGTGTACCAGCAAAAAGGGTGAAAGTATGAAGACACTGGATGATTCTTGCATGTGGGAGTTGGACAGCACAGGAATGAGTCTTGGAGGGTGGCTGTGTGAGGGGGGGAGGCATGCAGTTGGTCGTTTTGAGAGTGTACCAGCAAAAAGGATGAAAGAATGAAGACACTGGATAATTCTTGCATGTGGGAGTTGGACAGCACAGGGATGAGTCTTGGAGGGAGGCTGTGTGAGGGGGGAAGGCATGCAGTTGGTCGTTTTGAGAGTGTACCAGCAAAAAGGATGAAAGAATGAAGATACTGGATAATTCTTGCATGTGGGAGTTGGACAGCACAGGGATGAGTCTTGGAGGGAGGCTGTGTGAGGGGGGGAGGCATGCAGTTAGTTGGTCTGTTTTAGAGTGTACCAGCCAAATGGATGAAAGAATGAAGACACTGGATGATTCTTGCATGTGGGAGTTGGACAGCACAGGGATGAGTCTTGGAGGGAGGCTGTGTGAGGGGTGGAGGCGTGCAGTTGGTCGTTTTGAGAGTGTACCAGGAAAACAGATGAAAGAATGAAGATACTGGATGATTCTTGCACTAGGGAGTTGGACAGCACAGGGATGAGTCTTGGAGGGAGGCTGTGTGAGGGGGGGAGGCATGCAGTTAGTTGGTCTGTTTGAGAGTGTACCAGCAAAAAGGATGAAAGAATGAAGACACTGGAATGAGTCTTGTGGAGGCTGTGAGAGAGGTGATGTGCACTTGGCCCTGTCTGTACCACCTCTCCCTTTGTTTCCAGGGGTACATATGTTCGGATAAGTCTCTGGACTTCTCCCAGGTTAGTCGCTATATTTACATCTTTCTATTATACTCTTCTGCATTAACTCACGATTAGAAACAAAGTATATACAAAAGTTGCTGTCATATACTGCCTTTGTGTCTGCTAGAATTCCCACTGCCTGCTAAATGCTTAACTGGGGCAATGTCTCTTGTCTAAACACCAGGCAACTGATATGCCCAAGTCTAGTCTATTACTTTTATTGCACAGTTAGATATACTGGATAAATCTACAAGCACATATTAAGACAAGTATTTAACTGTATAAACTGTATAAACTGACATGTCCAAGTCTAGTCTGTTACTTTTATTGCCCTGTTAGATATACTGGATAAATCTACAAGCACAATTTAGACAAGTATATTTATGCACCGACACTTCCTGCCTTGTGTATCTGTTATGTGTGTTTTGCTTGCATTGCCATTAAGTTCTAGAATGTTGCTTGTATAAACGCAGCTTCTGTGATGCAGTAAAAAGCTCTAGGTATGTATTAGAATATCGTCACCCTCATAAAATAATCGCCTAAGTCATTTTTCTGCGATTTCCAGGTTTATGTCTGCATCAATTTTTTTAACGTGTGATGTCCGTTTTTGCATACAGTCGCCCCTCAAATAGTATGGTTTTATGTGGATTTTCTAAGAAGATTTTTTAGGATTTTCAAATTTCCCGACGTGCAGGAAATTTAAAAATCCTAAAAGATCTTCCATGAAAATCCGTTTAAAACCAAAACCGAACTGTTGGAAACCATACTATTTGAGGGACGTCTGTAGTTGCCTTCGTCATTCAGGGTTTGAGTGTTCTAGAATCAGCCTTTTCATTTCTGCCTAAATCTTAAGCCACATGAGATGATGACAGTTCTTTTCCTATTTCCTGCAAAGTAGAAAATGATGACCTAGGTGGTTTGTTTACGAAGGTGACGATATAATGTGAAATTCATTGTCTGGCTCAGATTTCCCGGGTGGCTGAGAGATGAGAAGCGACACAGGTAGAACACGCTGCCTTGAGGTGTGAATGCCGTTGCCAGGTTGTTGTACTCAGAGCCGTGTATTCACCGGTTTCTGGCCCGTAACAGTTGTCAAGAAACACCAATAATTAACCATTTTATCGATACTAATTTATTGTGAAGACAGTCTTGGGGGTGGAGGAGGCAGTTTTTAGCTTGCATTATTGTTTTCCTTTTTTTATGCCCTTGAACTGTGTCCTTTGCTATAAAAAAAAACATAAAAAAAACATAAGAGAATGAGTACGACAGTCTGGTAACAATGGGGGTGACTAACTAACTAACTACTAACTAACTACTACTAACTAACCTCGTGCCTTCCTCCACAGCCCACCATGTCCGCAGCAAAAATCCCCAAGATAGACGCCGTAATGCTCTTTGGCGAGCCCGTGAGGTGGGAGACGTCTCTGCAGCTACTAGTCGATATTCTAATGACAGATGGTGACATGTTGGCGACCCCCACGGCCCCCTACCCCCACCTCCCCATCCTGGCGTGCAACATGGACCTGCAGTGGATGGCGGAAGCGCATATGCCAAGGTAACCACCAGACGCAGCTCATGAGTGGAAGGAAATGGATTGAGAATATGGTAGAGGCTGTAATTAACCTGTCCACTGCGATTGGCACGGATTTGGCCTTCACTGGTAGCCTGGTAACATACACTCCCAGGTCTTTCTCTGCCTCTGTGGTGGATAGTGGAGTGTTTCCCATGTGGTATTGGTGTGCTGGATATCCCTTCACTGGTAGCCTGGTAACATACACTCCCAGGTCTTTCTCTGCCTCTGTTGTGGATAGTGGAGTGTTTCCCATGTGGTATTGGTATGCTGGATATCCCTTCACTGGTAGCCTGGTAACATACACTCCCAGGTCTTTCTCTGCCTCTGTGGTGGATAGTGGAGTGTTTCCCATGTGGTATTGGTATGCTGGATATCCCCTCCCAAGGTGCAGGACTTTACATTTTTCTTCACTGAATTGTAGCAGCCACTTATTGCTCCATACCTGTAGCTTGGTGATGTCTTCTTGTAGGACTGCAGTCAAAGGGTTAAAATGGTGTCTAGGAAAACCACAGTAATGACTTAACCTTATTTTTCAACACAAGCTCTCCATGTTCAGACAATCACCATCTCTTCCCCTCTCCAGGTTCGGACACGGGGCATTCTTGCTATGCTTGGAGGCGCTGTACAAGAAGGTGACAGGGCAGGACCTCATCTACACAGCGCTCGTCGGCAAACCGTCGGAGATCACATATTACCACGCTGAGACGATGGTACAGCACCACGCGCGCTCCATAGGCATCAGTCACCCCATCACCAAACTCTACGCCATTGGGTGAGTGTGTGGTGCCTCTGTCGGGGTCTAAAGCAGCCGTGTGGAGGTGAGAGGAGCTTCGTTATGGGTCTCGTGAAGCAGGATGAGAAAAAGCAGAAATTAAAAGTAGGAAATGGAGAGGGAACTTGAACACATTGACCTAAGAACTAAAAGGAAACAAAAAACAACAAGAGAAGAAAGGTGAAACAGCAAGGGGTTAGAAATTAGAAAACCA